>NC_047533.1:60790040-61062540 GCF_012275295.1 Melopsittacus undulatus
TAAGTGTGCTTGTAGAAGTTAAGGAACTTTCATAATTTCCAAAGAAGATTCAATATCTGCATATAAAGAATTTTTTTTTCCCAAAATCACAAGTTGAAGGAGGAATTACATCACTGGTTCTGAAAGTTTTTTGCCTTTTATTTATCTATTTGAAAGTGATCAGTTATTCCACTTCATGTTTTAACTCTGTGATCAGTTTTCAGAAAAAGGTTATAATACAGTTTGTAGAAAGACTTTGTTCAGTTTCTTTCATCAAAGGTGGAATTACGGGAGGTACAGTGAGGGTCTTAAGTGACTCTGGTGAGCCCAGTGAATTTGCTGGAGAGAGCTATTGATATGGTCAGGGGTTTCAGGCTTAGCTGTCTCCTACCTTGTCCTCAGTCAGAGCCTCCAAAACAAGTCAGTTTTGACAGGCCATTTATGCACTGTGGCTGTGGAAGAGCTGAGAGGATCAGCACAGTGTTTTAAGAAATTTCAGGCTTAGCTTTTCACCAGACTTAACACAATGTGTTTCAAGTGGTTATCAAAGATCTGTTCCTGCTTCTGTTCTTTCCTTTTGAGTAGCAGAGACTAATAAAGAATTCATACAACTGTTGTTATTTTTAAAATCCCAAATAACAAAGCAGACTGTTGTAGAATATTCCTTGTTTTCATGATAAGTGGACATTCTCTCATAAACTGCAGCAGTTTCTCTTAGTGTAAGTCAGGTTCAAAACCTAAAGCTAGAGAACTGAAGACCCATAGCATAAGGAAGGAACTAGATCTCTCAAATTCCAAAGATATTGATGAGAGTTTCTTTCTCAGAAGACTGAATTTTTGCAAGAGAGAATGAAACAAGCTTATCTTCCTATTAGTTGCTTTAGTCTGCATTAGCGCTATAGATTGTGTGGCTTTAGTTTGTAAGCCCGTATTATCTAACTCTTTAAAAGAGATTGGATTTGAAGAGGCTTTGTCAGAGAATATCTGAAGTTCTGTGACTAGAAAGACTATTTTTTAATTGAATAGGATATTTTGCTTTATGGGAGTGCCACCCTGCTGTGGATAAGTTGTCATTGATGGGGTACCTGCCTTCAAGTACTGAGCAAGTAAGTACCTGAAGAACTGAGATGGCAGGGCCACCAGTGCAGGGTCTGGAAGTAGTGAAAGTCTACTGTAAGAATAAATGGGGGTGGTTTAAGAATCCTTCTTGTGATTTTGCTTAAAGGTGTTTGGCTGAGAAAAAGAACGTGAGTTTATTTTTGTATTTGAAGATTAGTTCCAAGAATTCTGCTTTTATCATTTTTCTTATGCTATTTCTAAAGAAATTAATGTTCTCCTTGTGCAGACAGCTGTTGAGGTAGGAGGATTAGTGGTTTCTTTTCCTTCAATATGAAAGAATGAAGAGAGGTATGAAAACCTCCTGTTTTCTGTTGAAGCATTCCCTGGTGGAGAATTTTATTTTCTTGCTTTGTCTAGGGGGAAAAGGTGGGGGGCTTTCAAGTAGAGTGTGATAAAGTGTGGGTCATTCTGCTTTGTGATGGAGAAGATAATGCACTTGCAAACTCATCATGCCCTCTGGTATGACATTAAAGGATGCCTTTTAGAGAAATCAAAAAATTGTGTGCAGAGAAGTGAAGTTCATTTCAACATTCAGGAGAAGAGAATTCAGCACCCATTAGTGAAGACAGACCTGGGAAATGCTTGAAGAGTATAAGTGGGTGAATGAGGGATAGGTGGTTAGCAGCTTGTGGTTTGCAACCACTGCAGAGAGGCTGGGAGCAGGTTACTCTGGCTGTTTATAGGGCAGGCATCTGTTTCCCACTCCTTTCACTGCTGTCCCTGCAGGACACAGCTGAGCCAGTAGCCAGGCAAGTGATGCCTCTGGTAAACACATGAGAGAAAAACACTGCATGGAGTGAGGAACAGGGGGGAAAAATGAGAGAAAATGCCCTGAGGATGTGAAGCTGAGAACAGGAGGGGAGGGATTCTCCAAGTACAGACTCCCTGTGGCCCCTCAGAGAACTACGCTAGAGCAGGTAGTAGGGCCTGTGGAGGAGACCATGGTGAAGCAGGGAAGAGTGTTAGGAGAAAGTCTGGGAAGTATGGGTATCTTTCTCTCCAGAGTGTGAGAAAAGTGAAATATAACTCTGTAGGTTTGGAGAGACATCTGTTATTTCTCACTGAATACTGCTGTAAAAACCATTTTAGAAAACCGGCAAAAGATCTTTGTGTGACTTGCATGGTGGCATGAGGAAGTTAGTAAAAACTTGAGCAAACAAGTCATTTCAGCTCAAATTTTTCATTCTTTCAGTTCTTGTATTTGAAACTGATTCTTGCTACATATATGATTTTGTTCATATCTTGTTAATTGTATTTTTGTTAACTACATGCTATCTAAAAACTGGCTTTAATGTATTGCTGTATATTGTTTTGCAGAAAGTCCAATGACACATTTGTCTATTTTAAGTTTCTGATAACATTTCTACTGGTGCACACTAATTGGTACTTTTCCTTTAGCTGATGACTTCAGTGAGGAATCATCATTTTATGAAATTCTTCCCTGTTGTGCTCGTTTCCGTTGTGGTGACCTCATTGTGGAAGGCCAGTGGCATCACCTAGTTCTGGTCATGAGTAAGGGCATGCTGAAGAACAGCACAGCTGCACTCTACCTTGATGGACAGCTTGTTAACACCGTTAAGGTAAACTAATTTTTTTAATTCTCATTTTCACTCATTGGAGAGATTTCTGTCCATATATATGCACAAACCCCATACAAAACAAGAGCAAAACTAACATACACCTTTTTCCCTGAAAAACAACAACAAAACAAACCCCAAAAATGAGGAGTTTTGCAAAAAGGGGTCTTCACTCACTATACAACCCAGAGCCAGCTCTAGTCTTTTTAAAAGAAGATAACAAATACTTTCTCAGGCATGAGCAATAGTAACACTAAAATGAAGTGGACATGTTGCATTGGATGTGAGGCAAGAGTGGCAAGGCTATGCTGCTAACCAGATTAATTACAAGTTTCATGAAAAGCCAAAGATGACTTATCTTAGGACCATGTAGCAGATCTATCTTTGAATAATAGGGAGATTACAGATTAAGCCTTGCCAATTTATTCAGGTTGTAGCTTTCCCAACCTTCTTGCCATACCAGAAATAGTATCCCCTTGTCAGTGACAGCTGCTGAGATGTCCAGTGTTGTTGTTAGATGATTGTAGATGAGACACATTTAGTTGTAAAGTATTTTGTGGATAGGTGAAAGAAACTGGGAGACTAAAAGCCGAGAGCAGTGAAGAGCACTGCAAACCTGTCCACTGAGCACAAAGTATTCTGGACCAAAGAACATTTGGTATCTGGCAGGTGGTCCTTAAGAGTGTAAGCTAAACCTGGTTTGGGGTGCAAATTAGCTAGCATTACTATACTGCTATAGTATAAACATATGTTACTGTATTGCTATAGCTAAAACAATATTTTGATTTTTAAAGTTTATCTTTCAGTCTTTTTTTTTGCAGAAACAGGGCTATAGTAACTTATAGGAGTAATACATACTTATAGCTTATAGGAGTAATACATGAGCACTTATCTGGCCATACATACATGATTACATTCAATAGCTGGTAGCAGAATTTTTACAAGATAGAAAACATCTGTGAGATTATCGTCCTTACGTATAGGCCAGCATCTTACGTATTTGTCTTACTGCCAACTGAAAAGCTTATAAAATTGAGTTCATCACATTTGCACTTCAGCACAGAACAGTATAATTACCAAAAGCATGTCTTCACTTGGTGAAAAAGAAGAAAAAACACATGTTTTTGAGATCATCTTATTGCTTTATGCAAATAATAATGACTTCATAGCACACCATGGTTTTAGAATCAAGATACAGCCTCTTTCATTAGTGTTTTTAAGCACAGAACTCGCATGTTCTCATCCTGTGTTTCCATACACACCTTCAGCTTTTGAAAGCCACTTTATCTCTGATCTTTGCACTTACATTCTGTTTCATCTTCTTCATTGACTTTTGCTGTATGGCACCGTGCATTACATATCAATCATTTGGTACATCCTCTGGTTTGCAAAATGCTTTCCCAGATTTCTGACCTGCCTACTTTCTTTTCATGGTACCCATGCTCTCCCAATAACTTTGTCATATTTTTCTCCCTTACAGCTTCACTATATTCATAGCAGTCCTAGTGGGTCTGGTTCTGCCAACCCACCTGTGGTCAGCACTGTTTATGCCTATATTGGTACACCACCCGCACAACGCCAGGTCTCTTCATTAGTGTGGCGGTTGGGCCCTACACATTTTCTGGAGGAAGTTTTGCCCGCCCCAGGTGTCAGCACCATTTATGAGCTGGGACCAAATTATGTTGGAAGCTTTCAAGCAGTATACGTACCATGTAAGTACAGTTCAAATGGCAGCTAGTAATGTGGCCTAGGTGTAGTGGAATCTCTTGTGTGCATGTTGGCATAAGAGGTAAGAATGGAGAGTATGCAGTAGCAGAGAGAAAAAGCTATCTGCTTATAGAAAGATTAGTAGCTCAATTGACAGGGATGATAGAAATCCAAATTACTGTTTTAATGTGCTTCTGGTAGTGCTTGTACTGAGGTATGAAAGAAATGCTTTCATACCAAAAACTTTGGTTTTAAACCAGTTAGAAATGCTTAAAGCTATTTATCTGTAGAAAGTGAAATTGGAAAAGCATTTTAAGTTGTCAGTTTCTAGTGATAACATTTGTAAATCTGTGATATAGTCTGTACTTTAAATGCAGCTATCTTGAAATGTCATGGTTTATAGGGGTCTAAGGAGGTAAACTGTAAAAAAAAAATAGCAAACTGGAAGGGATTGTGTGACAGCAGGTTGTTTTTATGCATTGGTTGCAAACAGATATGGGCAATTCTATTACTCTTTTTAATTTTAGTGTTTGAAATTGGGGTGTTGAACACAAACAGATGTGAATAACTTTGTTAGAAATGTGTGTCCATAGTCCTGCTGTTAAATATTCAGACAACAGATTCTGCATTAGATCTGGGAAGATCCATTGTCAGTAGTGAGATTTTCCTGTTCTGTAGACTTCCCTGTCTTCCCATGCAGTTTAGAGTACCTCCTCAGTAACATCAGTATTACGCCTGATGCTCGTTGCTTTACCTGGCTATCACAGGGCTTCTCAGTGAAAAAAAATAAAAATGGGGAACATATCAAACTGTCTTGTCCTTGCATTGTCTTTCCCCATGAGGACCGTAATGCTCTCCAGCACTTTTGGAGAGAAACTATCACCATCTCAAGGAAGGAGGCAGTGAGTGATGAGAAGTACAGAGAGTGCACAAAGTCTTACTTTTCATGGTGAAAGCTTTCCCTGGAGTAGTGACAGACACCCCCACACCCCCAAATGTCAGTGGTGTTCAGGCTGTGAGAGAGTGAAGTATCATGCAAAAGAAGGTAGGTTTCCTTGCCCATCTTAAATGAAAAACATTAGGGGATTGATTTTTGTCATGTACAGGTCTGTCACATACTTGTTTTTTTGACAGCTAGACAAACCTGGCAAGCAACTGTGGATTTAGGTGTCTGCTAGTCAGTTATATTTTCTCCTGAAAGGCATTTTGACTGGTGGTTTGCAAGTTTTAAGAACCGAAAAAGCAAATTCTGTGAATGTGAATTTTTTTGTTCACTTCTGAGAATTGAAGGTCTTCCTGCCCTTGTGCTAGGGCCATGTTCCCCATGAAAGCCACAGTAACTTAAAGGGATTCTTCATTTTTTGAACATACAGATGTTTTTCAGTGTGGCAGTATATTTCTCCTGCAAAGATTTGCTCAGTTTTTTGTATTTTGGGAGAAGCCTGCTCAGAACAAAGGGCTTCTATTTGGGGCTCAGCTTTTGTTCACATTATGTGCACCATGCCAAACCCTAAGGAGTCTGACAGGGAAAAGACCCCTCAAAGAGCAGTTATTTGTTCAGAAGGAATTCCTTTATTTGCTGAAATGGAGGAATGTTCTCAGGCAATTGTGTGAGCGAGGTTCCAATGAGGATTTCATTTGTGGGGAAACCAAGAATTCTGAAACTTGCAGAGACTTGACTGGTTCAATAAGTGATGTGGACATCCAGCTTCTCACTTGTTTCAGTGTTAGACGAGAAGCCTTCATGCTTTTTTAATTCTGTTAATGTGTTTCACTGGAGTTGTAGACACCTTTTGACCTGCAGTGAAGATGCAAAAGTGAATCTCAATGTTGAGATTTCAGGTGCAGAGTTTTTTCACACTGACTCTGAATGTTGTAGAGAGCTGTCAGTCATAATGTTTGCAGTGCCTCACAAGAAGCATCCATGTTTGGAGCAGTGGATATAAAGTATTAAAGATATAGTTATATATTCTCTTCAATGCTGTTATGGTTTAACCCCAGCCAGCCAACTAAGTTTTCCTAACAAACCACTATCAAAAGCCTGTTGCCACAAAGATGCAGATGTACCGAATAGTTCTCTGGTTTTGGATTATTTTGGTTTTCTTTAGGTGGGAAGGAAAGTGAACAGCCCCTTAGGCTGTACTCACAAATAGAGTAGAGGAGTAATGTTGCCTTCCAAAAATTCAAATGAGAAAGCACTGCATCTTCTATTGCTTGGCTAAGCCAGAAGCTGCCAATTGCTCTTACAGGTTGATATTGTAGACATTCTTGAAAGGAAATGTTTGCTGTGCATTACCCATTTATCTTAAATAGCAGATTTATTCTATGACTCATATGCTATCCAAGTATTCTTCAGTACAGTGAGAAAGTATGCAAACACAATATCACATCTCAGCTATTTGTAAAACCTTTCTATATATTCTCTATATTACACTGATTCTGCAATATAATTTGCTTAAGATTTTACTCTTGAAACTGAAAAGAAAAGCAGTGCTATTACTGAAATGAACTTTTTTTTTAACTTGAATTTTAGGCAAAGATTCAAAGTCTGAAGGAATCAACCCCTCTCCAGTATCTTTGGTACCGGAAGAGAAGGTCTCCTTTGGTCTCTATGCGCTGTCAGTTTCTTCATTTACAGTGGCAAAAATAAGGAAAGTTTACAACAAGTTGGATAGTAAAGCTATTGCCAAACAGGTATGTTGCAAAATGAGTTGTTTAATATCTAGTACTTGTTTTGTCTTTTCTTTTAACTTCTTTCAAGGCAGTTTGCTCAAGGCTACCAGGAATAATAATCTACTTGTCAAAAAGGCTGCCAATAATCACATTTATGGGTTTTTAATTTCTTTTTTTTTTAAGAGATTGTACTCCTAGATTTTATTTGCATTCCTGAAATTATTAATAGCTATGTATATTAGCACCTTTTAGAGGCATTTTGGCTTTTAATGTAGATGGCAGTTGTAATCCTGTTGAAAAACAGTTAAAATTATATTGTTGTATAATAGTTCTATGTTTCTCCTGTTGCAGATGAACGAAGCTGGTAGTTTAGTCCTCTGACCATGATTCAGATTTGGAAACCAGAATATTGGTTTACAATTTTTCTTCAGAGTATCTTAAAAGTCAATGAAATATTTATTCAAAAGTCCATCTATGAAGATAGACTGAGAGTTTCGGGGTTGTTCAGCCTGAAGAAGAGATTCGGGAAGACCTTATTGCAGCCTTTCAGTACATAGGGAGGGCTTATAAGACCAACAGAGAAAGACTTTTTACTAGGGCAGGTAGTGACAGGACAAGGAACAATGGTTTTAAACTGAAATAAGGTGGATTTAGATTGGGCATAATGATAAACATTTTACAATAAGGTTGGTGAGACGTGGAAAACAGATTGTCCAGAGAAGCTGTGAATGCCCCATCCTAGAAGTGTTTAAGCTCATGTTGGATGTCATTTTGAGCAGCCTAATTTCAGTGGAAGATGTCCCTACCCAAAGGAGGTGAACTGGAATAGATAATCTTTAAAGGTCCCTTTCAACCTAAACCTTTCTATTATCTGGTGGGATTATTTTTAAAGTTGGATTAATCTTCCTTAGACTTTGGGGACTGGAGATTTTACTTTAGAGAATGTCTTGATGACTCTGGCATAGTTCTATTTTCTTGTATATTACTCTTAATCACAGGAGGCAAACACAAAAGACATGTTCATGCTTGAATAAAAAAAAACAACCTTCCCTTTAGCTCCTGCTTTTTTTGTTGGATTTTTTTTTCAGCTGGCAATTTCTTCTCATGAAAATGCCACACCTGTGAAGCTGCTACATAACTCAGCAGGGCATTTGAATGGACCCGCACGCTCCATTGGTGCAGCTTTGATAGGATATTTAGGTGAGCTGAGCGCTTGAGAATTATTATGTTTAAAAATTATTAATTGCTTGTCAATAAGAACTCAGGTCTAGAAGATAAGTCACTTAATTGATGAATGTTAATGATACTTTTTTTTTAACATTTTGAAGTTTTGTGGGCATACTATCTTTTCTTTCGTCTTTGTTACTAACATGGGATGATTGTTTCAGTGTATGTAAGTCATCATTATGAAAATATACTTAACTACTTTACCCTAGGTCATGAACTATTTTCTAGCCCAGTATTTCCTCCACCTTCTCTTCTGATCTATCACAGTTTTTCTAGTGATACTATTTTCATAATTCAAGCAATGATGGAATGCAAATCAATGCATGTGTTCACAGTGATTTCCTAGAAGAATTAGGATTTATTTTTATTTTTCTTTGTCTATGCTCAGGTGTAAGAACATTTGTCCCCAAGCCTGTTGCCACTACACTGCAGTATATTGGTGGAGCTGCTGCTATCCTGGGACTTGTAGCGATGGCATCAGATGTAGAAGGGTTATATGCAGCTGTGAAGGCCTTGGTCTGTGTGGTAAAGAGCAATCCACTAGCCAGCAAAGAAATGGAAAGAATCAGAGGTTATCAGGTATGTAAGAAGTCTTAAAACAGGCCAGGCTGATTGAATTTCACTGGCTGTCCTAGGAGTTCTTGTGGAAACTCCTTGTGTTGTGTTAACCCGAGTTTCTGCTCTTAAGCTTACTGAGCTCTTGGCTAATAATCATAGATTAGTTATTTTGGGTGGCTTTTAAAGGAGAGGGTGGAAAGTTTTGGTAAGACATTGTACACATTTAGCTGCTTTGCTGAAACTGAGCCTTCATTAATAGCAAGGAAGAGCACAACTATAGCATTTAGATCATTCTTTTCCCAGGATTGTGAACCCAACCCTACAAGCCCTCCATGATCAGGGAGCTCCTGTCTCCTTGATGGGCCAGCAAGAGAGGAGGACAGACACATGAAGAAAACTGAACAAGTAGACTCTTGAAAGCATAATTTTGAGGACTGCACAGACCCTATAGTTAGTGATGCTGTTTGCTTTCAAGCTGAAGACTTAATTATCCATCAGGATGGGGAAAGTACAGTCAGTTATGCAGAAGGATTGGTTGACTGACTTGAAAAGATCTTCACATAACCAATGCATTTTACATTTTTTGTAAAGACTGCTTTACTGGAAGGGAAACTTTGTTCTGCGTTTTAGGCAGCATATTTACAAACCTTGTAATGCTAATGGCTAGTATAGTTATTATAAGCATAGTATTCTATATAGCCTGTTACAGACCTTGGCTTATTTTGATCAAACAGATCTAGACAGTGTCCTCTTTAAACCGTAAGCAGTCAGTGGATCATTACACACAACCTTACATTCCACTTGTATTGACCTCAGCAAATAGCATGGTTTGAGAGAGATTCCCAGAAATCCCTATTTCCTTAGTAATGTTTCAAGGAGGATGGTGAAGCTGAAAAGGCCAGTATGTTAAGAGTTTAACAAGTATGCATTAGAAGACAAGAAATAGTAATAGTACATTTGTCAATTGATTCTTTCCCAGCCCAAATTTTAAGAAGTTAGAGCAGAAATGGGGATTATAAGGATGACATCTGTGGTGATGCCTAGAGCAACAAAGGGCAGCAATGAAAAAGAAAGTCAGGCTTATTCAGATTTATCTTGTCATGGCTACTTTTTTCAGTGCCTAGATACTGTCTGAAATTTAGAACAGATGTTTTCTGAGCTGGAGGGTGTCCTAGATGTGCTCCTTTCTAATCAACTGTAATGTCACTTTCAAGTTTCAAGAGGATCTACTATCAGACATACTTTAAGGGCCTTCTCAAAAGAAACAGACATTTCTTCCATTCTTTGTGCTTAGACAATATTGTTCTGTATTCATGGGCTACTATTTCCTTTTTTGTTTATTTGTTCAAGTTGCTGGCAATGCTGTTAAAGAAGAAACGGTCCCTTCTGAACAGCCACATTCTCCATCTGACCTTTTCCTTGGTGGGAACTGTTGATAGTGGGCACGAGACATCCATCATTCCAAATTCTGCTGCCTTTCAGGATCTGCTCTGTGATTTCGAAGTATGTAAAGATGCACAGAAAAGTGATCATGATGCTGGATAGTGATTAAGTCAGATGCTGATAGCATGCCTTTATATATTGAACAACAACAAAGTAGGCTGTTATCCTGAGAACTTCCTATTTCTTATATAGTACAGAAAAGCACTTGAACAGCGAGATCACTGGTAGCTTTTCCTGATGAAATGGCTTGAATCACTGTAGAAACAATGAATGGGTACCACAGATGTTTCTGCTTTTTGTTGTTTTAGAAGATATATTTTGCAGTTCTCTGTTCAGCAATTTTTTCAATCTGTTCTACTGCAGGACATATATCGAGGCATGGAAGACATACTGAAAGTAACAGCTGTTAGGTGAACCTTCAGCATAGCACACAGGAATCACTTTATCGTATGCCTCCGGCAGTTAATAGTAAGGCACTTACGTGTCACGCAAGCCGAATCTTGAAATATTTCATTGTTGTTGTGTTATATTAAGGAAAGGAGAGAAGCTCAGAAGGAAGTGCTAATGTAATAGAGGCTGATAAATGATGTGTAGAACTTGTCGTTTAGTGTTTGCTCCTTTGGCTCCTATACCTGACACAGGCTGAGTCAAGGTTTTCTGTTTCACATAGGCTATAAATAAATAAATAAAAATACAACTACCACTACTAATCCAGCAATAAGATACTGACTTTATAGTGCATATCTGTTTTGCACAAATGGCTTTAGGGAGTTAGCCATTTTCTTTTTTTAGATGTCTATTTGAGTATTTCAAAGCCCTCCTGGAAATTTTATTCAAGACTCTTGTCTATGAAAAAAACTCCTGCTGCTATAGCCTTTATTTTAATAAAATCAACTGCCCTTGCTAACTATCTTTTATCAAGAGCTTAAAAGTCTTTAATAAACCCAGCACCACCTTGCCAAGATAATAGAATCATAGAATAGTTAGCATTGGGAAGGACCTTAAGATCATGTAGTTCCAACTCCCCTGCCATGGGCAGGGACACCTCACACTAAACCATATCACCCAAGGTTTTGTCCAACCTGGCCTTGAACACTGCCAGGGATGGAGCATTCACAACCTCCCTGGGCAACCTATTCCAGTGCCTCACCTCCCTCACAGTAAAGAACTTCTTCCTTATATCCAATCTAAACTTCCCCTGTTTAAGCTTGAACCCATTACCCCTTGTCCTGTCACTACAGTCCCTAATGAAGAGTCCACCCCCAGTATCCCTATAGCCCCCGTTCAGATACTGGAAGGCTGCTATGAGGTCTACACACAGTCTTCTCCAGGCTGAACAGCCCCAACTTTCTCAGCCTGTCTTCATACAGGAGGTGCTCCAGTCCCCTGATCAACAATATGCTATAATTATGGCACAGAGATAAAAGAAATTGAAAGGGCAGACCCAAGCCTCTCTTTTAACCTAAGTGGGGTTTTAATACAAAGGAAATTTTTCACACACCAAAGTTTCCTTTTTTTTTTAACTTGAGACATAATGTTAAAATGAGAAATAAGTTTGTGCCACATCTAAAGACACATTATTCAGTATCATGTAACTAGGGTTTAATAAACCTTTTAAATTACAGTAGTGCTTCCTTTGTGCTCACAAAATTAAACATAGACTTAATAGAAGTTATTATAATATCTACAAGAGCTAATGTTTGTGGTAGAGTTCTTAAGGTGGATGAATTATTTAGCACAGAAGTGTGAATCACTCAGCAGCCCAGCTCATTTGACAGTTGGATATGAAACCTGCCTTTTTCTTTCTTTCTTTTTCTTTCTCCCAGAAAGGAATCAGTTGAGAAGCTTCATCAATGGTCTGTACTCAGACAGCAACTACTGTACAAAAGATCTAATTTAATATTCTTTAGTTCATGTCTGTCTTCTATTTTCCCTGAAGACCAAGAATAACTGGAGAATGAATATACTTAGGGGACTTAAACATAAAATAAATGTGCAAGTAACAGCTTTGTGAGTCACTGAGAAGAAACTTCCCAAAAGCCTCAGGTTTTGGCTTGTTTGGGGTTTTTTAAATTATTTATTATATTTTTGTATTCAGAAATCAGTGACTCAAGCATTTCACTTAAATTGGATAAATTAGATGATCTTACTCTTATGCTAAACACAGAAATGAAGAGATTTGTTCTGATCATTTTAGATGGTAAGGTTAGAAGAAAAGAAAATGTTAGAAAGCATTTTGTGTAAGCCAGTTTTATACACTACAGCACAAGTATTAATTATGTTTTGTTTACTAGCAAGTCAATGTTAAGATTTGCAGCTGTAACTGCCAACTTTCTGTTTTTTTAATCTTTTATTACTCTTTGATTACTTGTATTGATTGAACAATTGATAATTTTAGGGTTTTTTTAGAGGATCTAACTTAAAATGGTGTACAAATGCTGGCTAAAAAGAAAATTAAAAAAAAATCAAAATCAGGGAAGACCTTGAGTTTAATCTTGGCAGAAGTTAATTTTACAAAGAGAAAATCTTTGCATAAACCAAATAAACTTAACACAGCATTTCACATCAGCCTCGTGAACCCCAGTAACTCCTTTGGAGTCATTGCCCCATATGTGTGAAGAGATGTCCAGAGAGCATGTAACTTTTCTGTCTAGAATTCTTAAAAAGTTTTCAGTATGATACATTTATAGAGAATATATCAGTACTAATATGTGTTTCTTTAGTCTTCACTGGTATATTTAGTATTTATTTGAAGTTGAAAACCAAACAATTGAGAACCTTGCAATGTGCTTTTGAGTACAATGGCCAGGTAAATAGTCATATAGACAAACAGTTTTAATCTCTTCAAAACTTTCATAATGTTTGGTATATTAATGTCAGTTTTTAATCATAAAGTGGTTTTGTGTACAAAAATAATTTTTTATTCTGTATTTCAGGTGTGGCTTCATGCACCCTATGAGCTTCATCTGTCATTATTTGAGCACTTCATTGAACTTCTCACAGAGTCAAGGTCTGAAGCATTGACAGCTTAGTAATGAGACTTAGAGGTTTAGGTAATATGTAAGGGATGCTCGAATTCTGAATTGCCACTTCCTTTCTTCTTCCAGTGAAGCAGCAAAGAATGCCAAGTTAATGAGGGACTTCCAACTCATCCCAAGACTGCTCTTGACTCTTCGAGATATGTCTCTGTCCCAGCCTACTATTGCTGCAATTAGTAATGTGCTGAGCTTTTTGCTTCAAGGCTTTCCTAGCAGCTATGACTTGCTCAGGTAACCCACACCTGTGGTAAATCTGGCCTTCTTATGTTTATTATGTTGCTGATCTTGGTCAAAAATACTCCATGGTCATACTGCTGTAGAGTAAGCAACATGACATGCTCATGTACTGAATTTTTTCTGTGAGAGCTACAGTGAACCAGCCATAGGCAATAGTTTTGTTAATATCTTGATTTGCATATTAAATTGTTTGTATCTAACCAGGTGTGACTGACTGATTAAACTGGCTTAATGTTCTGCAGGTGAAAAGCCAAGGTGCTACATTGCAGCTTCCTTGCTCTTTTGAAGTACTGGCCACGTTTTTCAAATACAGGTTGAAACTTAAACAGCAGAGGTTTAGATTGGATATAAGGAAGAAGTTCTTTACTGTAAGGGTGGTAAGGCACTGGAATGGGTTGCCCATGGAGGTTGTGAATGCTCCATCCCTGGCAGTGTTCAAGGCCAGGCTGGATGAAGCCTTGGGTAATATGGTTTAGTGTGAAGTGTCCCTGCCCATGGCAGGGGGTTGGAACTAGATGATCTTAAGGTCCTTTCTAACCCTAACTATTCTATGATTCTGTGATTCTATTACATCTGGTTAAAATGCAGCTTTGATTACTTCCCTGCAGGAAAGGCTTAGTTTAAGATTTTTTTTCTTAATCATCACTGTGTAAAACAATATTTAAAGCTGTCAGATATGTATTATTCTGACAGATGAAAGCTACATAAGTAATTGTGATTCATACATACAGTATTATTTTAAATGCTTTTTAATAAGTTCAGCTTCTTGATAATTTTTCTTGTCTCCCCCTTAATTATGATGGAAATGGATTTAATACACAGGGTTTGGGAGTTCTTTGCATACAAATGGTTACGTTTTCAGCTTCTCAGTTTAAGTGCAATTAAAAGTATCAGAAGCATCAACATGAACGTCTTGCCTGTCTTTGTTTTATAAAACTATTGATTTTGTGATTAAATAGTTATAAAACAGATTGTAGAATGCCTGAGTGTTCCTTGTTACCATTTCTGGACATAAAATGAAAAATAATGTCTAATTTGGAAAAAGTTATACTAGCTAGGGATCATTTCAGCTTAGTTCCAGAAAGAAGAGGAATATATTGCATCTCCTTTCTTTGAGAAGCATAGTCATCTTGTCTTGGAAACCCATGACTTGGAAACCCATAAGCTATAGGCATAAATGTTATACCAGAGTCAAGTAATCGCTGTTTATATAATACATGTTAAGCTGTTATGGTTTAACTTGTGGTATTCCTTTTATTAGGACTTCGTGGTATCTCCCTCTTTCCTTTTTGGAATCCTAGCACTTTCAGAGTCCCTTATGTACAGATTTGTCTGCAAAGATTCCATTAATTATTACACATTAAATTGGTTTTGGGCTACTGACTTTAGATGGAGACTGTTTTCCTCAGTTTTGAGATGTGAGAAAGCTGACTTTTTTGGATATCTCCCTCTCACTAGTATTCTGGTTTTATGTTGTAAGGTGAATTATTGATAGATGAGAGTGCAGCTGTCATATCAATGAATGATGTTTTTTCTGTGTACATCAAGGTTTGGACAGTTCATCTCTTCCACCTTACCTACATTCGCAGTCTGTGAGAAGTTTGTAGTCATGGAAATAAACAACGAGGAAAAGCTTGACAGTGGTAAGTGATAGCATGGCTTAAAAGCAGTAGAAGTGAAATACTTTTTGATCCCTTCTGTGCTTAAATATGTAAAATTTAGAAATAGTGTCACTAACAATATTGCAATTTTGTTATAATCTGACTGCTAGTTAGTTGTGGTACTTTAGCTTTCAGTATTGCGTGCAAAGCAGTTCAAAACCCATGTACTTTGGCTTACTTCATTTAACACTGCATGGTTTCATTCTGTTTGTTCCACTCAATTCAGATGAGCAATGCAGCTCTGCTGCTTTGTGGGGAGAAAAAGAAGACAAAAATGGGTTACTAGGTGCCTGTGCCCTCCAGGTGTGGAAGAAGCAGAAGAATTGACTAAGACAGTCTAGTTATTTTTTTAGGCCAAAAAAAGTTTTGCTTTCCTTCAAGAATGCTTGTATTGAATTGTTTGGGGACCATTTCTACCTTTGTTTTCCTAAAGAAAAGAGGCTTTTGCAGTTGCATTTTTGATCAGTCTTTCTGATCAAAAATGTTTTGGTCCCACAGTGGATGTCACCCAAATAACTAGAAGGGATTGCCTTAAGTATCACTTTGGGAATATACTGGTGTGCAGGTACAAGTGAAAGAGAAGTGGTTTTGCTTTAAAGTTAGCTTTATTGGTTTGGTTTCCCAAATAACAAGATTTAGGCAGTCTGCATATTCATAATTATCCCCCTATACGCCTCCTGTTCCTTCTGAATGCTCCAAGATGATTAATTTTGTGCTTTTTAGTGGAAAAGAAAGGTATGAGTATTGGAGAGAAGTATAGATTGGTGATCTCGCTACAGGCTAGCTATCTTTTCTTCCCAGGCTAACCATAGCCTGAGCTGCTTTTTTTGCATGCCTTGGGGAACTGAAGACCCTTGGGGAGAAATTCAGGCTGTGACAAGAATGGAGAGAAAAGCTTTTGAACCAGAGGACATGAGATTTTTAGGTTACTGATCTTCACTAGTTCCTCTGTATTTCTGCCATAGAAGATGGTTTGTGTTTGTGTCTGTGACTTAAGCACAAAACTTGGCCCAGAAAGTGTCCATTTATCTAGGGAAGGGTGTCCCTGCCCATGGCAGTGGGGTTGGAACCAGGTGATCTTTTAAGATCCCATCCAACCCAAGCCATTCTATGATTCCCTTATCTGTCTTCATTTTTGCATATCACCTCAAGCTGTGATTTTCTGTTTTTTTTTTTTTTTAAATAATGTAAAAACATGTTTTTTACATTGACAGCATAAGGTGCAATAAGAGTGATTCACAAAATAAATGTAAAGTTACTCCTGAGCTACAGGTATTGTTTTGGTTTGCAGTAAGTGGTTTTTATCAACCAGTGATGAATCTGGGGATCTGTTTCTCCCCATTTCTTAGACTTGGAAGGACTTAGGAAGTTTCAAGTTTTTTCTTAGGATTCCCATCTCCCTAGTCGCTTAATCCAAAATGTTTATCTACCATGTTGTCGGGAGGGAGAGATTGGGGTGGGGTGAAGCAGTGTTTGTTTCTGTCTCTACCTGCCAGGAGTGACTGTCTTCGTTAATTTGGACCACCTCAGTTTAGATTACTATCTGAGAAGCTGCAATTCCCTTTTACCCATTCTTCAAACTGACCAAACTCTGTGTGATGATAATAATTTGTATGTATGGAATTAATGAATAGCCTTTAAAATGTCTAAATTCCAAAAGCTTAATTTTCTTTTTTTTTTTTTTTAATGTTTAGGAACAGAGGATGATTTTGGAGGACTTGTTTCGGCTAATCTTATTCTACTGCGGAACAGGCTTTTAGATATCCTACTGAAACTTCTATATACATCAAAAGACAAGACAACTGTTAATTTGCAGTAAGTACAAAAAAACTTGAGGTAGAGAAAGGATATATGTTTTTATTTCTAGGGGGAAGAATTATACAGTCCCCATTCAATTTGGTTAGTAGAATTATATAAATTTATAGGAACTACTAAATGATCTATGCAGATGTCACTGAATTAACCTTGGGTATGCTAGCAGAAATGGAACGCATGATTATTGAGTTGTATGTTGTCATTTGTGGTAGCAAGAATAATAGTACTAAGCAAGTACAAAGAAGGTGCTGGTGTAACTAATGCATATCTTTCAGCTATTACATTAACTGTTTTTTTTGTTTGACTTTAAAAAAAAGTGTAAGACCATGATTGACAGCATTAGTAGAAACTTATGCTTCAAGTTAGGAGCAACAGAAGTAAATATCAGCAGGAAAGGAAGGTATGTAATAGATTTGAGGGGAGATTACTTGCTTCTCTTTGTTCATGGAAGGGAACATGATATTTATAGGTTAATGAGGCACTGGAGTCATAGTGAGTTGGAGAAGAGACTTTGCAACACTGTCAAGTTAAACCTTGATAAAATACAGCTGTCAAGCAACTGCCCGCTAGGCTGTCTTGAGTCTGTTGGAGGCATTTTGTGAATGTATGGCGACTGCAGACTATATAGTGATTGACTGAGCATTGGTTAATATACAACCTGAACCTGCTTGAGTTTTTCAGTAATACTGCTAAAAAGAAATTAAAGAGCATAGTCTTTCAAATATTTTTAAGCAGCTCTTCCCTTAATTAAAACAAAACAAAAAATCCCAACTAAAGAACCTTATTTTTTAATACCAGTTTATAAAAAAGGCTTGTGAAAATTCTCTACCTATGGAAGGCTCAGTGAAAAGTATTTGAAAATTATGATTTGTGGATAAATGTTTCCAGTTCAGCATTCCACATTTGCTATCAAAAGCAGGAGTTGGAGAAATCTTGTTCAGTGGAATAGTTCCGGGAGCTGTATTTAGTCTTTCCTTTCTGCAAAACTGTATGTGTTCCATTCTACAAGATTTGGTGAGCAGCATTTCTGTTGTGTCGCAAACTTACCTAAGAATTCAGTTAATTCTTCAATAGATCTGAACTTTTTCTGATCTTGAATTTTGCCCTGTATCGGAGGGCACCGATTTTTACTACCTAGTAGGGAACTAAATGCTGTAAAATGTGACTTTTTTTTTCTCTTTTTTTTTAATTAGGGCTTGTGAAGAACTAATCAAGACACTTGGTTTTGATTGGATTATGATGTTTATGGAAGAACATCTGCATTCCACCACAGTCACAGCTGCCATGCGAATTCTTGTGGTCCTGTTGAGTAATCAGTCCATCCTTATCAAATTTAAGGAGGGTCTCAGTGGTGGAGGCTGGCTCGATCAGACGGATTCTGTCTTGACCAACAAGATTGGTACTGTGCTAGGTATGGCATCTAAGCCTCTCATGACCTAAGGATGGCGTGGGAGTGTGTGTGTCTGTATGTTGAGGAGTGGGTTATTGCATGAATACTGTCTGGGAAATGCATCCTTTCTGTTACTGCTGCATGTGCTGCAACCAGGTGGCTCTGCACTTCATTCTTCTTACAATTCAGAGATAGATTTCCTAGACAAAAGAGAGCAGTTTTACAAAACTGCCCTTCAGTTGATATTGCACAGATTTCACTGTAAACTCAGTATTACCTCATCATCTGCATGGAGCCTGTGTAGCTAATCTTTTTTTTTTTCTTCTGTTACCATCGTGGTAAGGTTAAGCATTTCCCCTGGTAGGACATCAGAGCTAGACGCAAACATAGCAACAAGAACCTTATGTACACAGCTAGTAAAGATTCAGTAAAATTTCCTTGTTTGCTTAGAGCATCATGCGGTCTTATACCTGAGCTGCTTTGTCTAGTGAGTTCTGTGCCAATTAAATTTACCAGGATTTTCCTTTGCTATCTTGGGAATTTCTGTGTTTATGCTGCCATCTCAGCCTTTATTTTCCCCTCCCTTTTACTGCATTCTTCGACACACATGCATACTTGTGCTCTCTCTCATTTTAAAGACTTTGTAGGTTCATAAAACTTCATTTGTCTGGGTTATGAGACGTTTCCATTATTGCATATGATCTACAGTTCAGTGTATAAGGCTTTAGTGCTACAGCACCCATTTTGAGCATCTCTGAGCTGTCTGAATATGTAGCTCCAAGTGTCTGAAATAACAGATGTCAAGTCTGTGCATGTATCGCCAGGTATAGTGGTGATTTCCCATAGATCTCTTTTTTTAGTCAAAATAAGATAGTGGTTTTCAGATGAATGTCCACTCAGACACCAATGCAAACCCATTGACATTAAATGAGAGTCTTTCATGAATCATAGAATAGTTAGGGTTGGAAAGGACCTTAAGATCATCTAGTTCCAACCGCCCCTGCCATGGGCAGGGACGCCTTGCACTAAACTATGTCACCCAAGGCTCTGTCCAGCTTGGCCTTGAAGACTGCCAGGGATGGAGCATTCACAACTTCCTTGAATAGTCTTTAGATAGGGACAGTGATATTAATAGTACTTTCAACTTAATTATTGTTCCTAAAATGACTGTACAAGGAACCACCTCTCTGTGTTGCAGCAGTATGCGATCTGTTTTTGTGCTAAAGTGACCTTACTTCAGGAAGAGAGCTTTTTTTGAAATTAAAGTATGAAGTCTGGTTTTTTTCTGCTTTGTCTCTTTGAAATCTAAGTATCTTATGCTCTCTTCATCATGTGCCTTTAATTTGAAAACCATTGATATTATAGGGGCTTGACTGTTGTTTATTCAGTATCCACTTAAAATGCCCAATAACATAAATGTTTTCTTCAGTCACAAAATCTTTCTGAAGAAGATTTTGATTTACAGTCACATTTGGTGTGTATTTAAAGAGATTTCCTATTTTTCTTACTGTAGTATCAGTTTAATTGAATCCAAAATAGATTGTGACCAAACAGGTATTTTTAAACATGTGTCTCTTCAACTGATAGTGACAGATTATTTAATTTTTATACCATGTGCTTTCTAATAAATTACAACATATTTGCTCCAAGATTTCTCGTGAAAACAAATATGAGCCATTTTTGTTCAAGATTACTGTTGGATTTCCTGAAACTCTGTAGCAAAGATTTCATTAGCCTGATTCTTTGTAGATGTTTTCTGTTTAAAAAGACAATTTCTGATGGAAAGAATATCTGTGAAACAGCCTCAGGCAGTGTCAGAAGAATGCCTTACTGTTTGTGCTGGTGAGGAGACTGAATTTTCTTCCTGCCTCTTTCCTCACTTGAAAATAAGCTCTTCTGCCATCCCAGTGTGTTTTTTTAACAGGAAGATTAAATATTTAGGTAGAATTAGGGTCAGAAGAGGTGAGTTTTGTACTTCTGGCAGCACTCTTAAGACAAAACAAGAGCGTTTAATGCTTCATACCAGCATACAAGGTGCCCCTGAGACATCTCTGGAAGCAAATTAGTTGCCCATCAACTTAAATGGACAATGGGATTGCTGTTTGCTAATATGAATCTGTAACTGAGATTAAGGTTAATCCACCAATTATCTTTTCTCTCACCCAGAAGAATATGTTTTTTTTCAGAAGCTTGTGTGTTTTAAAAGTCTAAAATTGCAGTCACAGTCAGCAAAAGGATCTGTGTGTATGCAGTGGCATTAAGCAGTCTGAAGGGAGCAGTGTCATCTATGTGGTATTGGAAGGCAATCTTCCTTTTTTATTGATTAAAAAGTTAGACATCTGCAGCAGAATTGTGTAATACATTTGTGATATTCTATATGCACACATTCATGTTTTATGGCATTCATTTCAGAGGAGGCACCCTATCAAGTTCACTGCTTAGGTAAGCATGAGTTTTGTGGGCATTTCCCAATTAATGTTGTTGGCTTTTTGTACTTTTTCATCTCAGGTTTCAATGTCGGCAGGAGTGCTGGTGGCAGATCGACGGTCCGGGAGATTAACCGGGATGCTTGTCACTTCCCAGGCTTTCCCATTCTGCAGTCCCTTCTCCCGAAGCACACAAATGTACCTGCACTCTATTTCCTCCTTATGGCCCTTTTCCTGCAGCAGCCTGTCACTGAACTGCCTGAGAACCTGCAGGTCAGTGCACCTGTCATCAGCAGCAAGTGTAATCGGGGTCGCCAGGTAGGGATTACCTAGTGAAATGTAAATGTAAATCTGTCTGTCATGAAAGAAAATAATGGATTAACCGGGCCCTCTCTTTCTTCTCTGCAGCTGACTCACAGTCATTATGTGGTGTTTAGTGCTGTGTTGTTTGGGGTGGGAGGACGAGGTATTGTGGGAGTATGTGGAAACCATCCTGTTACGGCATAGCTGTTGCTGGTGTCTTTCTGGTGTGTTTGGGTCAAATGAGAAGCAGATCCATGGTTTAAGATGGCATGGTGTGAGTACTGAAGGGGGTGTAATTTTTTGTAACAAGGTAACTTTTATTTCAGAAAAAGGTTGATTTTGGACTTGTTTCAATTGTATGTAAATGAGTAGGTATTATATGGTCTACAGCAAAGTTCTAGGAAGCCTTAGTATAGTGCTTTATGGAGAAAAGCCACACTCCAGATAGACAAGGTACCTGTTCAGAATGGATGCAGTGCTAACATTTATTTATCAGCGGCAACTGGAAAGTAAGAATTTCAGACCACAGACATATTGTGCCTGCCTGTTTTCTCAACAGGAATACTTGACAGCACTTTCAGTACTGTGTTACAGAAAGTTAAAGGCATGAAGCTAACCTCCTGCTCACAGCATTGGAGTACGGCACTGATAAATTGAAATTAAAGTATTTAAAATATTTAGAGGTGGACACTTTGTCCTTTTGTATTTTTTAATTATTTGGACTTGCTGGAAAATACAACTTGATTTTTTTCTTTTGTTCTTGGTTTGGGTTTTTTTTCTGTGGGATACCATGTGGGTTTTACTTCTAGATGTGAGTGAAAAAGGCTGAGCTGGCTGTGTAGCACTAGTGCTGATGGGTCTTGTTTCAAAACACTTAAATACTTTGAAGCTGTAAGAGTTGCAATTACATTAGCATATGGTTAGAAGGAATTTTCTTCTGTGACCTTCATATGAAGCTTTTGGGGGTAAAGTTTGGAGGATGTAAAACAATTCATTAGGCCTCAAATTGTACAGGAGTAAGAGATCATTCCATGTCTTTTTTCTTCTCTTTCACCTCTTACAGTTTGATTTAGACTCTATTTGGACATTCATATTCGGAGTTCCTGCCTCCTGTGGCACCGTTACTTCATCAGTACACAGTGTTTGTACAGAAGCTGCCTTCTTATTACTGGGAATGCTAAGGAGCATGCTGAATTCTGTAAGCATAAATAAATTTGTTCATATTTGAATATACAGAGTTGTTCAAGTTTGCCATGTACTCAAAAGCTGAGTTAGAGTAATTGAGGTTTTGTTAGTGTAATGACAAACTCAGCTGTAAGTTAGGCTCATAGTACTTGGGTGAAAACCATCTTTCTATCTTACTTTATTTTTCAGTATCTGTTGAAATATTAGTGGCCATAAAATTAACACTGCTTTTTTCACAAAAAGGCTGGGCTTTGTGTTTTCCTGCAATTAAAACAAGAAAGCAGAAGGATAAAATGCCCTTGGCAGAGATCATTGAATTTCTTTCCTGATTAACATCGTGGGGGAATGTTTGAGACTCTATATCCCATCTGCTCAAAGCTCTCTGAGTTGCAGATTTCGTGCATGAACTTTGCACATGCAGAGAAGTCCCCTGACTATTAATAGCCATATGCTGAAGGAAATGGATTTCCTGCCAGCAAAATGTGTCATCTTTGAATCTAATGTCAGGAGTAGTGAAAGTTGGTTTCTCAGTTGGAAAATCTGTATTTGCTAGGAACCAGAGTCTGTCATCTGGTGAAAATTATCTCCTGAAATGTTTGAAAGGCATCACCTGTTGTCTGTTTGGTCATCACGTGTTTGTGGTATGCTCTGAGAAGCACTGTTTCTATGTCACTCCCATGTTAACACTTTTAGAAGCGTCTTCTGGACGTGTACTAACAGTAGACATGTTCATGACCTGCTACGGTACACATTGCTGTTGTCACATGTTCTGTCTCTTGATGGTGTCATACTTTTGGTCTCACAAATGGTTCAGACAGTTGTGACATGCTTAGTAGACACATGTGCTGTCTTTTGCCTTGAAGTCTTGTCCTGTGTCATCAGGTTTATGTTCATATGTGCCATCATTGTTTTGGATTGATATGGGTCAGGGCATGTTTGCCAACATGTTTTGAATCATTACATGTTAGGACACAGACTTTGTCTTATGGTCAGTCATGTGTTGTAAACGTGGTCAGGCTCTTGCTTGTGATGTGCTCAAACACATGTTCAGGCATAAGTGAGTGTCATGTGTTATTGCTGTGGGTTTATCATGTGTTCAGCCATTTATCTGGTTACATTTCTTCATGTGATTGCAACTTGTTCTAGCCTGTTTTATCATGAAATGTCCTCTTGTGATGTTTGTCATGTTCAGCTGTGTTTCTCATGCAATTAACGATATGGTGATATGGTGACATGCTGACATGTCTTCAGTCATGTGTGTGTGATTGCTTGGACACGTTATCAGTTTTTATTGTCACCTTGTATAGGTGCATGGTTTGGATATGTGATTTCTGTGGTTTTTAGAGGTTGTTGGCTTGTTCAATTGTCAGACATCATGGAGGCAAGATTAGCCAGGTGTTTGGTCCCATGTTTGGTCAGGTGTTTATTATATGGTGACATGCTCAGATAAGTGTTGTGTGAAATTGGGTCAGGTTTATCACATGTTGGTGATGTGCTCAAACACATTTTCTGTCACTTGCTTGATCAGGTCACTTGTTCAGGCACTTTAGTCATGTGTTCTGGACAATGTTTGGTCACTTGTTGTGAGAAGTACTCCAACATACATTTGACATGTTCTGTATGTGCTTTTCACACTTGGCAGTGTTTTTGGCCACGTGTTCAGTTACTGATTTCTGATCTGCTTGAAGAAGTGTTTGTCCATGTGATTGAGCACATTTGGCCCCGTCTTTGATCACATAATGATCACGTATTTCATTGCATGTTTGACAAATATTTTTGGTAGCATATTTGACCCTACAGCTCCTTTTCCTGCAGCTCCATTCTAAAATGAGCATTCTTCAGTTAGTGCCATCTGTACTAATATGCTGTTTGTTTTTAAAACCAGCCTTGGCAGTCAGAGGAAGAAGGCTCTTGGCTTCGAGAATATCCAGTCACCTTGATGCAATTCTTTCGATATTTGTATCACAACGTGCCAGACCTCATTTCCTTGTGGATGAGTCCAGAGTTCCTGTGTGCACTGGCAGCAACAGTGTTTCCTTTCAACATCCGACCTTACTCTGAGATGGTAGGAAATCCAACTAGTTAGTTAGTTTTATTTTTACCCTGAATGTTACTTTTGATGATTCATCAATTAACAGTCATACAAAGATAAAGCTCTACTTACCCTGCAGAAAGAGGTCATTGTAAAGCCTGGGGTGGACAATTTGTACTTGTGTTTTGGAATTGAGAGAAGCATGTGTTCAACTGAAAGGCAGTTGCTGTGCAGCAACATCTGAAACTGCATGTTGAGATGAATGTACATACTTCATTTGTTTTCTAATGGAACATTATTTTCAATCATATGAACAATGTTATCTCAGATTTATAAAAGCAAGGGAGACTGGGTCAGCCTGTGCTTTAAGGCCTCTGCTTTGGAGGGTGTGATAAAATCTAAAACTTCTTTTTCCTCCCACTTCCCATTTCTTATTTTGTGGCATAACCACAAAAGAGTGTTCTTATATTACCTGGAACTACTGAGTTTGAGCCAGGAGAGGGTGTGAATTTAACCTTGCTTGCATCTCTGCCTGGAGTATTTTTTGAGCTTAGTGTCACTTACAAATAATATTATTTCTAGGATGTGAATGGAAACAAATAGTTATTGTTAGCCAAAACAAAAGTAGTAGTTTTATTAAGAACATGAAAGGATAGTTAGATTACAGGTTGGCAAATGCTAGAACTATGGAGGATATATATCAGAAATACTTATTGGTGGCATGCTGTCTTTTTGTTGTCAATAAAAGTGGGAGATCAGTTTTTATACATTCATGCTGATGAGTCTCAGTTTATTTTGCTTTTAAGTTAAACTTTCACTTGGAGCAGATTCTAGGAGCTCATTCAAAAAAGAAAGAAAAAATTGCCACTTATAAACTGATAAAGCTGTTTTAGAATTCACCCGTATAGTTTTTAGAGGAGCCTTGTGCCTCAGAGCAACTTTTACTTTAACTGCTAGGTCCCTTGAAACTCTGTGTAGCTGCCTGACAGCTGGAGCTCTTTGCTGTTTGAGGAGTTTCTTGACTCCAAACTGGTTTACTCCTCCAGCATTTCCCTCTGCCCAAACATGTAGAACTAATCAGTCCCTTGTGAAATAAGATGAGCAACAGCCAGGTTTCTGCAACAAAACACTATAACCCAAATTCAGCAGAGAAAATTCTTAACTGATCTTTTAGCATTTTTGAGATTGCCACTAAAACCAGATAGAGTACATGTTTGGGCTTCTCTTAATTTCTTGGGAAATCTCTCCTTCCAAAGCAAACCAAGTGTTAAAACATTGCTTTGGATGTCAGCTATTGATGCAGTAATCTTGTAGAGGGGAAATCCTATTGTCTCTTCTTGCATCCAGAGGAAGGCATTACATAAAAACAGACTTTTGGATTTCATAGCTTTCAAGCTTTAGAGACCTTCCTTTTTTGGGAAACTGGCTGACCCAGAACTGCATTCTGAAGGTATCTTATTGGGAAAAAAAAAAGGCTTAGTTCCTTCTTTGCTTTCTGTCATGTCAGCTGGATAGCCTTTTTCGTTGGCTTTTATCTTTAGCTACTTTGTTAAAAACTTTAAAAAAAGTCTTTGTTGCAATTAGAAAATGTATTTTTGCAAAGTATCTAGAAATTGCCTGACTGCTACTTGGTAACTGTGGTAAGTGAACGTGAAATGTGACCTCTAGTTCACACAGTACTCATGCAAGTCTTCAGTGATTATTGTTTGCCATGGAAATCTGAAGCTAGAATTTGGATGTTTCTTCTGTTGTGTATTAGGGAACTGATCCTGAACACGGTTATCTTTTACAAAGGCTTCTTAAGAAGCTAATTGTGAAGCAAGCAGCCTTTAAAAGACAAGTGAAGAGCAGAGTAGTAAAAAGACTGCTGTTAATTTGCTGATCTGTGGAGTTTTAACATGCCTTATTTCACAGGTCACTGATCTTGATGATGAAGTTGGGTCCCCAGCTGAAGAGTTTAAAGCCTTTGCAGCTGATTCTGGCATGAACAGGAGCCAGTCAGAATATTGCAATGTTGGCACCAAGACATACCTAACCAACCATCCTGCCAAGAAGTTTGTGTTTGACTTTATGCGTGTGATGATAATTGATAACTTATGTCTCACACCAGCCAGCAAACAGACTCCTCTGGTAGATCTTCTGTTAGAGGTATAGTTTCTTTGGGGTTTGTGTTTTGTTTTGGTTATTGTGACACTTTATTCCCTGAAATACTCTACTTGCCTTTTAAAGTTAGAGGAATGATGACCTGGGATTCAGTGGGATCCTGTAAATTGTCATGAAATAAGAGTTAAAGAGAAAAGGAACACTTTTGTCTCATAAGTAATAGTTTGCTCACCTTTAACAGCTTGGAGAACCTAAGAAAGCAGATGCAGAGGGTTTATCTCAACCTTCCTTTGAGAATGTTTTCTGGACTTCTCCCTGCTCCCTCCAGCATTTGTGTCAGTTGGTGACCATCTCAAGTGTTTGAGCTGACAGTCTGCCTGATGACTACCTGGCTTTTTTCTTGCTATGCCCTGTTGTCCCCTCCACACTGCAGTCCTACTACCACTTTTGTTTGTGGATGGCTTAATTTTCATTTGTCCAGTCAGTTGCTGAGCACATCATGTCAACAGTTTATTTCCCTTTAGAGCTGCCATAATCTTATTTTGGCATCTTAGCCATTATTCCCTTTTGTCTAGAAACACAAGTAGCAGATCGCAACACTAGATATTCAACAGTGCAGCTTGAGATGTAGCTTTCTTCAAGTTTTATTTTTGTGGAGTGTGATTCATTTGTTAAAACATCTTTCAGACCCTGACAGCTGTATTGACTTTGTAGGAAATGTAAAACCCCTGTGAATCCCTGCAGAAATATTAAGATTTCTTTTTTATTCATATTAGAGAAGAAGAAGTGACAGGACATATGGTACCATATGCTATAAAAACAAAACCAGTATAACTGTTATCTTCCTGTAAATTACTTTCTAGAGGTTGTGACACCTGCAGAAAGCATCCTTCTGTTAATGGTAAGATAGGGAATGAGGAGTTCAATTTCTGTTTAACTGCCCACCCACTTCAGACAATGTATTTTGAAATGTTCTGTTTGCATCAATTCACATTCTCCCTAGACTTATCAATTTGTTACATCGTCTGAATGTTTTTGAGTGTCCCTGACTTTTTTTGATAGCTGCAAGAGTTTTGGACCATGCTTGTATATTTCCTAACAAATTTTCTGGATCAGTTGGGCATCTGCTGTTAAAAGAAAAAAATTGAATTGTCAAAAGTTGCAGTTACCTGCAAACATCAGGAAGCATATTTGAGGCTGTATTGTTGCAATTGTTTTATTGCTGTTTTAATCTTTTATCACTCATCACTGGCCTCTTAGGAAAAACAGAGAATTGGGCATGTACACACTGCTAAGCCATTACAGGGTAAAACCAAGTAGGATGACTTAACGTTATATTGCTTTCTAGGACTGTTTTACGTGGATCATTCAGTTACATATGATTATGTATACATTGAAAAACACAAGGTGATAAAGTGGTTTTCCCCTTTAAGTGCAAAGGTAATTAGAAAGGTTTAGCTCATCCATCCATTAAATGACTATATAGAGACCATTATAGTAATATGCAGAACCCCACACAGAAGTGATGATCAACGTATATGTTTGATCTGTTCCACTTCCTCTTTTTTTACTGCAGAGGTCACAGTTCAACCATATGTTTATTTAGAATTTCATGCATCTTTCTGGAATGTATTCTTTTCCAGTTCCTGTGGTGGCAGAAGATATGTTTACTGGATTTAAATAGGATTAATACAACTGATGTGTACTTTATGTGTATTCTTAAATTTTTGAATAAAGCCAAGACATTTTACTCGAGGCAGAATGTTAAGAGAAAGAAAAAATTGATCACAAAAGCTAAGAGAAACTCACCTAGATTGTCCTCCCCTTCCCTCTTTTTGCTCACTTAGAGATGTTTATTATCTAAGTATTGTATTTCTTTTTATTAGGCTTCCCCTGAAAGATCGACACGAACGCAGCAGAAGGAGTTTCAGACATATGTTTTGGATGGAGTGATGGACCATTTACTTGCAGCTGATGTTTTACTGGGTAATATAACAATTTTTAATTATCAATCTATTAATTTAGTCAAAAGGCTTTGATTATTTAACTTTATTAATGCCCTGTTTTGGTACAACTTGATAGCCTGTATTTTTTTCCCCTGCCCTTTCCTTTCCTTTGATGTTGAAATGATGTTGCTGCACTTGCGTATTCCCTTATTATGTTGATTGTGCCAAAGCCATGACAGATGTTATTCAGAAAAACTATATGATGTGATTTTTTCGATACATGAGCCAGACAATTTACAGTCATGTCAAAAAGAATTGAAATGGGATCTTGCATCTTCTCTTGTCCTTCTTGCCTTGGAAGAGGATTTGAAGTTTCTCTCAATTTATCATGGTGGGACTTCAATATTTTAAAAATTACCTTTGTTTCTCTTTCCCCTACTGTAGTTTTACTAATCCCCATTCTGGGAGTAGTGCTCCATTGATCCAGTTAATGGATAGATAGGGAAAGAATTAGATGACTGTAACTTGGATGTCAGCAGGGTAGGCTGTCCCACCATCTAAACCCAAGAGGATTTACATGATTCTGTAGTGGCCTGTAGGAATATCGCTGCTCAGTTGCCCAGTTGGATTTCATGGTGGCCTGCTGGACTTCCCAGGAGTTCTCAATCTGCTGTGTTTCCATTCTAAATGTCATGGCGCAGCATGCATTCCTGTTTGAAAGTGCTGTAAGGCTCTCCCTTTCTTGCCACAGCACTGATTTGTCTTTCTCTGACTGCTGTGCATTAATAAAATAAATCCAGAATCATGTTGCATGAAGCTTTGAGTCAAGTTGTCGGAAGAATCTCGTGCCCTTACAAGTACTTCTGTGTAGGACTGGAGCAGAACTTTAGTTTTCCCAGGTCTTCAAGGTTTTGCTAGCTTCCTCCACGTGCAGTGCTGTCAGCTTCTTTATGTGCAGATAAGGCAACAAGTGAATAAATGCAGGGGAACTTCCAGCAACATCAACACCACGAATAATTTTTTTTTTTTTTTTAATGGGAGAACTTGTACTTGCCAAGCTTCTCTTAATACAGCTGGACTGACATTGCCTTACATGCAGACACATGCAACTGATGCCCATTGATGCCCCCTTTTTTTTGGTCTTTGTCACTCTTGATTTAAAATGTTCACTTACCATCAAAGATCATTGTAGGGATCTTTTAGCTTTGACTGAGTCTTTCCCTCTTTTACAGATGTCTAGGAAGCACAAACTAGTGTGAAAGTACTTACACAGGTGTCGGGTTTTTTTGATAAATGAATAAAACTTTGGGGTTTTTTGTTACCTAGGAGAAGATGCATCTCTGCCTATAACAAGTGGAGGAAGCTACCAAGTGCTGGTGAACAATGTCTTTTATTTTACACAGCGTGTGGTAGATAAGCTTTGGCAGGGCATGTTCAACAAAGAATCCAAACTCCTTGTGGACTTCATAATCCAGCTCATTGCACAGGTAACAGTGGTGTTCAGTTAGCCTGCTTGCAAAAACATTTTCACAGGTTATGTTAAAATCCATGGAGTGATGTCACTAAGCAACCTGCTAGTGGCAAATGTCAGGTCAGGAGAGTTTTTCTTCCCTAGGTTTTATCTCTCTCTGCTGAGCTTGCCTAGTGCATCTTGTCAGTATGAAGTGCTTTATTATACGGAGCATTGAGAGCATTTTATTATGGAGTATTGGAGCATTTTACAAAAACTGCTTTCAGATTGCATTGGGGTTTTTTTAGACATCCCCCAAAATAAATAATAAAAATTACCTTACATGAATTTGGGAAGCTTCCTAAAATAATTTCAACATTTTTTGAAAGCTTCCTCCTGGACTTTTGTTTGAGATTGTTAGAAGACTTTTAGTGTTTAGAAATCAGCAACATCTTTATAGATGTTAACGTTACAAGCGTATTGGCATGTATTAATGTCATTTCAATCCTTGATATTTATGAAATTGACTCTTAGTAAAATACTAATTGAAAAAATGAGCATGGGTCAATTCAGTGGAAGATTGTGTGCTGATAAATTGATTTTCTGCTCCTATCTGATCATGGTTTGCTTTACTTCACATTAGTCGAAAAGAAGATCTCAGGGGCTATCGCTGGATGCTATATATCACTGCCTGAATAGGACCATCTTGTATCAGTTCTCAAGGGCACACAAAACTGTTCCTCAGCAAGTGGCTCTCCTTGATTCCCTAAGGGTCCTTACTGTCAACAGAAACTTAATTTTGGGACCTGGAAATCATGATCAAGAGTTCATCAGCTGCCTAGCTCACTGCTTGATTAATCTGCATGTGGGAAGGTAAGTATTTCAGACAGAAGTTCATTCCAGAAGCAGGGCTGTGAAGTATTAAGATGACCTGTTCTCTGTCAGCAATGACACTCAGCTTGTGAATAAGTCAGCAAATTCTGGATAACTATTAACAACTTTTCAGCCAGTGAAATGCAAGCAAGCTTGTGATTCATTTTAAAACACAATTAAGTGTGAGGAGCACAGATATAGAGAATATTTTTACCTCCTTTTACAGAGGTATTTAAAAATACTGACACAAGTACTTCTCTATCCATTTGTTGTTATGCTTTGATAATCTGAAATGTTTTCAAGATAGAAAGAAACACTGGTGCTAAGTAATTAATAGTCAAAGGGGTCTGTCACTAGATTTATGGTCTATTGAATCATTTAATGTTAATTCCATATTTAGTACTTTGATATATGGTATTGAAAAAAGTCCAGTCAGGCGTTAAATCAGATACCCATGACAAACGCTGTAGACACCAACTTTTCTGCATTGCTGCAAATGCCTGCCTGGCATTTTCTTTTTTATTTTCCAAAAAGATGTACAACTTGTGTTTCATCCAGAGACACCAGGGAAGCATCATCATCAGAAACTCTAACGCTATTTGTGGCCTCATCTTCTTCTTCAATATTACTATCTTCCTCTAGCACCATCAGTGTATGTGGCATGTCATATTTCCTAAACCTTCAGTTCAGCTTGTGACTGCAGATTATCAGAAATCAAGTCCTGCACAGAAGTGAAGATATGTTGCTGCAGGAGCACGTGTTAATCTTTGTGATACTGTCACAGGAAATCAAATGCTTTAGCTTGGTTTTGGGTTCTTTTTTCGGGGGGAGGAGACTTGTTTCTTTTTTCTCCTGGTTGATGTTAATTTATTGTGTGTTTGTAGCAACGTCGATGGGTTTGGATTGGAAGCAGAAGCAAGGATGACAACTTGGCACATTATGATCCCCTCTGATATAGAACCAGATGGAGTCTACAATCAAGATGTCAGTGAAGGTAATATGAAAATGACAAAGCCACAGATGTCTTCTAATGCCACTTCTGTATTGTCAGTGCTAGTCTTTTACCCCGGTTATTCTAAGGGCTGGGGGTAAGATGATTGTGGCCTTGGGGTGATGATCTATAAAAATATATTAAAAATAGTTTAAAAAAACGTTTAGAAATATCAAGACAGACATATCCAGGATAAGTTACTGTTTTGTTAAAATAGCAAGAGCTCATTATTTTCCGAACATGCACCAGAATTAGAGATATTGCTTTATATGCACTGAGTTAGATGCAATAGAAATGGGTTGTTTTAATTATGCACCGTTGTTTTGTATCAGCTGGATCTTACATGAACATAGATAAGAGATAATTGGTAAAATTGTTATTCAGTGGCATCCTCAGGGTCTTTCACTCAAAGGAAAGATATGAACTAGCTGTGGAAGAAAGGATGGAGTGATTTTTAATTTTAACTTTTTTTTCCTTACATGTATATATTTACAATATATGCATGTGTGTACTTACGCACACAGTCATATCATAGAATCATAGAATAGTTAGGTTTGGAAAGGACCTTAAGATCATTTAGTTCTAACCCCCCTGCCATGGGCAGGGACACCTCATGCTAAACCATATCACCCAAGGCTTCATCCAGCCTGGCCTTGAACAGTGCCAGGGATGGAGCATTCACAACCTCCCTGGGCAACCCATTCCAGTACCTCACCACCCTTACAGTAAAGAATTTCTTCCTTATATCCAGTCTAAACCTCTGCTGTTTAAGTTTCAGCCCGTTACCCTTTTTCCTATCACTACAGTCCCTATATGTAAAAGTATTAAGTGTAATGTATGTATGGAATTATATATGTGTTTATAGACCTATACTTCTGTGAGATTTTGAGTCTCATTTTGTTAATAACTAACAACTAATCAGAGCCACTGTTTCAAATTCACAGAGAAAGAGTTGTCAAAATTAGCTGTTAGATACTTTCTGATAGCACATAAGTGGCAGAAAAAGTCTGGTCAGAGGCATTTTATGAGTCATGCAAGAGGGGAAGAAACTAGAGTATAATTGCAGAAATTATTTAGTTCATTACTGTAAAAATGCCAGTTCTATAAACACCATAGAGAGCTTGCTGTTTGTGATTTTGTACCTATGCAGGTCGCCAGCTTCTTTTAAAAGCTATAAACAGGGTGTGGACAGAGCTGATCCATAGTAAAAAACAGGTTTTAGAAGAAGTTTTCAAAGTGACGCTACCAGTCAATGATCGTGGGCAAGTGGATATAACTGTTGCAAGACCTTTTATTGAGGAAGCAAGTTTAAAGTGTTGGCAGAATCATTTGGGTAAGTGTAACTGAGGATTTATCTATCCTGAATGGTAGATCTTCCTGAAGTGAATGATATGCAATGGATGTTTTAATATGGGTTTAGCTTTTGTGTAGCAGTAAGTACCCTAAACTGTCATTATTTAACATCTCTCAGTCAGAAACTTTACTGTGCATAGGATATACTTACAACCCACTGCACACAGGGCCTTTGTTCAACACTGTTGGTGGTCTCAGCAATGTCTTGTATTTGTGAGGCAGCACATACCAAGTAACGTATTATGGATTAGTTATTTAGCTCCTTCTCTTGAACACTTGGATTGGAGTGATGTGTTATCATTCTGAGATCTCATTGGATGTGCCAGGCAGGGATGGGGACCTCTCTTGATCATGTCTAGGTGCAGCCTGGAAGCTCTCTGTCTCTTGATAAGACTGGAAATGTGGGGTAGAACATTTCCTCTCTAGCAGCAGTGATACTTCTCCACACAGGAAGCAGCTTTGCAGGAAAAGGAACAGGGAATCCTGCTGGACAACAAGCTAAGCACAAGTTAGCTCTCGGCCCATGTAATAAAGAAGGCCAACTGTTGCTGGACTGAATTAGTGAGAGTTTAGACAGAAAGTAATAAAACTCTATAGACATGACTCCTTTGATGATTACATGGCTCTAAAGTAATTAGATGTATAGAAAGCATTTTTGCAAACTTGTAATACTTGGGGATTTTTGTGGTCTGTCTATTTCTGGATATGCTTTAACCCTGACTGATGTTTGCTCAAGTTTCCAGTATCTCCCTGATAGTCAATATGTCTGCAGAAATGTTTTGAGTGGAGTGAAAGATCTTTGGACAAATTATTGCTGTAAGAAAGTAGTAATGGTTTTAAAAGAAGAGAAAGCAAGCTCAGAAGTGAAGTGTATTAAACAAATAATGAGGAACTTGAGCTTTCTAAGTCAAACTAATACTTTCTAAGTCAAACTTATACTAAGTCAAACTTGTACTTTCTAAGTCAAAGGTATCTGATACACAGTACAATATATTAACTGAATATTGGGAGAACGTTAAACTGTTGAGAGAATTGAACTAAAACTGTGATTCCTTTTTTACTACAATTTTAAAGTAAGCACACCAGTCTTGTGGAGCTGACTATCAGCTGGGATGGCTGTGTGTGCACAAAAAAGTGCAGTAGGCCCACTTAGCTTCTCTGCTCAGTACGGTATATTTTGCCACCAGATGGGTTAGTGGGGTCATGTTGTAGCATCTTTTTGGGTAGGGATATGGTGCTCAGCTGGGATATTTTTTTTCACCAGTGTCTACTGTTTATAACATAAATGATATAAATTTTGTTATCTTTATAACTGTCTTGAGAAAAAAATATTTCTCCAGATGCTGTCTCTGTACTTTGTAATGCCCACTTGCTCTTTAAGGGATGTAAAACAACAACATTAAAATTGGGGGGGGGGGTGGTACAGGGGAGACAAGATTATGATTTTTTTTTTTAATGAACAGTTAGTTTTCACCTCTTCAGATGAGGACAGCATTCATAGGTCATGGACCCCAATTTCACTAATCAATAAGTATATTTGTCATGCTTCAAGTCAAAATGCAAGCAATTCCTAGGTTTCGCCTGGGGATCTTTCCTCATACAAGCATGAATGTTTGATGTAAATATGAGTGCTGCCAGACACTCTTAAATAACAACAAAAAACCACAAACAAAACACATGCTCACACTCCCCAAAGCCAACCTAATCCCCAAACACCCATCTTTTTAAAGCAGCAGAAAAGGTTATTCTATTAAAAAAATAACTATAATGGGAGGTAGGGTAAAAGAAACCCACCTAAAAAGTGCTCCAAATTCTTTTTGTTTTTTCAGCTCATGAGAAGAAATGCATCAGTAGAGGGGAGGCTTTGGTTCCAACCACACAGTCCAAACTTTCACGAGTTAGCAGTGGGTTTGGACTCTCTAAACTAACTGGTTCTAGGAGAAACCGCAAGGAGAGTGGACTGAATAAACACAACCTCTCTACCCAGGTACTTTTTATCAATTAATAACATGCAGTCTAAAATCCAGCAATGTATGTTCAGGGTATGTGATGAATATAAGGAGTCGTGCAGAGTGTGAAGTGACATCTAGTGCTTGGTTTTCATTCCCCTTTTTGAATATCCAGACTGGATATCTTATGTGTGTCCTAATCTACTAGGTGCATCTATTTATCTGTAACATTAAGCCCAGAGTTAAAACTCTATTGTTTTGCCAATCTGGGTCTTCAATCCAATTTGCACTACTATTCTGGAATGGAATCTGTAAGACTGATGCTTGTCCTTCTTTCCATCCTGCCCCCAGGATTGTTTAGGAAAATCCTTTTATTAAGTGTGTTTGTATCATGACTGAAGAAGTGCTGCTTTGCATTGTTTTTATTGTACTGCAGAGGAGAGTTCAGCAAAACAATATGTGACAGTAGCATTGGACATTCACTTAATAAACCTGCTTGCTTAAAAAAAAAAAAACAACCCAGATTTAAGAAAAAATATTAGACCAAAATATTAGCACAGCAGTGATGCTGTCAGCAGGACAGTACCTAATGGGGCATTGCAGGAGTTAGTATAATGTATTTGAGGCACTGAAATAAAATGAAAGAGAGGATTTGAAAGTGCCTTGGCAGGGGAGTTGGACTACATGATCTCCAGAGGTCCCTTCCAGCCCTAATGATTGTGTGATTCTGTGAAAAGGAAGAAGCTCACACACTGAGCTGACAGGCACCATTGCTGGCTGTATCAGCATAAGGAGCAATAAGTGAAAACAACTATAATGCAGTAGAGTGAGGAGTGGTGTCTGTCTTGAGGATTTCCAACAAACTAGGCAGCATGTACAAATTATTACTTTAAAGGAAATAGGGAAAAGCAGTAATATTTGTCAGTGGCAATCTTAAGCTGTTTGGGAATGTTCTGAACTGTTAGATATGTAATTTGGAATATTTTCCAAATACTTGCCAGGAAACACCAAACAAAATAAAACCTTAAATATTGTTGCATGCAGTAGTTCGAAATTCATCATCTAAGCAATGTTATTTTATCAAGAAACTATCCTTCTTGAGCAAGTTTGGCAAAGTGATGTATTCATAGGCTTTTCACTTAAGCAAAATCCTTTATAAAACATCTTTCTGTCTGTCCTCTTACCTTTGTATTAGGAAATTTCCCAGTGGATGTTTACTCACATTGCAGTGGTTCGGGACCTGGTTGATATGCAGTATAAGGAATATCAGGAGGTATGGTTCAGAGGATTCATTACCTGACACTGATGTTTTCACCTGTTAGGCTAGGCTGATGCCATTTCTCATAAAATATTAGGTTGTCATTGGTAAAATTTTTGAATGTTTAGATGCAGTTGTTATTTTTAAGGTTTTTTAAATGCAATCCAATAAGTGAGAAAATATTCTGATCTGGTGGTAGATGAAAGCTCTTCTATCAGTATTATGTGTTAAATCTTAACTTTGAGAAGCTTAATTAGTCTTTCCTTAGGAGTGTAAAGAAAAAAAAAGAGAGATTGGAAATACGCTGGAATATGCTGTCTTTCTAAAACATTGTACAAAAATATAAGAGAAGATGTGGAGGAATACTGTGTGCAAACGCTACTGTTATAGTAGCACAAAGAAAATTTTATGGTACTTTTCCCAAATCAAGCAGTGATAGAAAGTGGCTGCTCTGTGCCTTCTAGAATGAAATTATTGCACCCTGTGGTTTCTTTCAAATATCCCCAAAGACCTTTGGTTCGAACCAGTTGCTGAGCTGTGTGCTATAAATCTTAAGAAATCTGCTTCTGAGAGAGACAAGTCATTGAAAGCAGTTAGTTAAAAAAACAATCACCAAGCATTGCTTCATTTAATTTCTCTCTCCAGTGTAAGTACAGTCAGGGAAGACTTCCAAAACAAGTTTTATTTCCATTCTTAAAATCTTTTTTCAAAATCTATGGCTTAGTGTTACATTTCTTTCGTATTTTTAGAAATCTTTTCTTTTTTAGAAATATGTTCAATTAACAATATGAACAAAAAGCAGAGCTTTTGCATCCTTTTTTTTTCTTCCTTTTTTGTTGAGAAAATTACGTTAGGAACCCAGCTTTCATGTTAACTGACACCAGAAATGTCATTAAGGCTTACTAAAAAGTGCTGCTAGAATTATTATTACATGGTTTTCTGTGGAAAATGTCTCTGCTCATATCAGAGACAGGCTTAAAAGCATGATTCCTGATGCATCTACAAATGTCTTTGTATTCAGCGTCAGCAGAATGCATTAAAATACGTGACAGAAGAGTGGTCTCAAATTGAATATGAGTTACTACGGGAGAGAGGTTTGTGGGGTCCCCCCATTGGCTCCCATCTTGACAAGTGGATGTTGGAGATGACTGAGGGTCCCTGCAGAATGAGGAAAAAGATGGTACGAAATGACATGTTTTACGTTCAGTACCCCTACATGCCTGAGGCTGAGCAAGAAACAAACGTACTGGTAAGTAGACAAGATTTTGTGATGCGTAATTTTATGCCCTGTTGTAAAATCTGTATGTTCTTTTAACAAGTTTTTGTTAAGAAAGATTTTTTACTCTGGTGTTACCTGCTATGTCCTAGATGGTTGATGGTGTCCAGTTGTTCTTAGTAGTGTATTAAGGGAAGGGACTAAATCACTTGGCTCAAAACTGAGTGAGCTCAAAGACTAGCAATTGCAACATAAGATGGTGTGTGCTTGCATCAACTAAGTGATCATGAGAGTGCACAGCAGAAGCATCTTCACAAGCCTGTAGATGCAGAAAAGTATCATAACTATGGGAGGTTCCAGTCTGAGTTCTCAGCCTTATGCTAAACAACATGGCAAACAGCGATCTGAAACCAGTTCATGGCCCTTGGTTTGGGTGTGTTTATGGAAGGAAGTTCCATCTGTCCAAGAACACAAATGTGGGCTGTGTAGCAGAAAAGCACATAGCCTTTGAAAGCTTGGCAGTTAGCTCCTGTTAATCTTGCAACACCATTTTTTAAGAAGTGGAGCAGTCTTTATGGTCTTTTCACGCATGTGCACAAGCATGCAGGATCTTTTTCCTCAAGCAGGAGTGTCAAAGTACTTGAAAAAACTCAAACAAAAAGTAGCATTCAGCCAGTTTTAAACCCTTAGGTGTATTTATCTGCTTGCAATCTGATGCACAATAGCTGTAGTGACAATCTAATTCACACCAAGTGGCAGGCATGCCATTGTACATTCTTCTCAAGTGTTCTTTCTCTGATGCTTATATAATTGATGCCCTATTTTCAGTCTGACTACTCAAGTAGACTTCCTGAGACATCTGATGATACCATTCCTCAAAAGGTAAAGAACACGTACACTGACTGAAAGAATGTGAAATAAATACAACCTTTTTCCTCCTGCATGTTAGGCAATCTTAACAAGGCTTCTATGTTTGGCTTTCAACTTGCTCTTTCAGTAATTATTTCCAGGCCTAAAGGTTTTTTCAGTAATCAGTCTAGAGGATGTTACTGTGCTCTTCTCAACCTTCATCTAATAAAATTTTCTGTAGATCTTACCTTCCTTGCTGCACACTAACAAGCTGTGTTGGGCTGTGCTATCACTGTTCTCACTGTGTGAAGTGTTGTGGCTTTGGGATCTGAACTAATGGTTGATGGAACATGTTTAGTAATGGGCAACAAAATCACTTAGAAGCACTTACCAGAAAAGTTAAGTGCTTTTTTCTAAGAGAGGATCTGGTGACCAGTTTTGCTCCTTTTTGGCCTTAATGAGCTGTAACAGACTTATTTCTGTTAGAGCCCAGATTAATTCTGTCTTAGCTCACTCTTCTCCTCATTTTTACTGTTAATGAAATTTACACATTTATTTAAAAAAATACAAATCCTGCCTTAGAAATAAAAGACTTGTTTGGAAGTGGCTTCTCTACAAGCCTCTTAGTATGCTGCTTCTCTGTTAATTACAAATGCAGTCTTGCCCATCACTAAGTACGATGTGTAATGTGTGTTCACTCATTTTGAATTACATTTAGCAATAAACCAATATGTATAAATGAAAGTAATTCTATTACACAGAATATTCAATATAATTTTTTACTGGTTTCATTTATTCATGTTAGCAGTTAGGTACCAGTTAGGATTTCTCTTTGCAGGCTATACATAAGTTGTTTCCTCAGAGGTTTTAAGCATTCTTTAAGTGGTATTTTTATGGTGATAATGATTGAAGACTTAGTTGAACGTAAGTGAGCAAATTAGATCACAATGCCTTAAATTTTTGATTTGGGGGCTCAGCCAGTTTGCCCTGAAATAATAAATCTCTTGTGTTGCTGATCTTAGTCTCTTTGTCATCCTGATCATGGGTTATTTAGTTTCCCACTATACAGATGAACAAAACCAAACCCCAAACAGAACAAAAACAAACAACCTACATTTCATGTATTTCCATACAAAAATGGACAAGGGAAAATCTTGACTGGAGTGTCAGTGGTATTCTACAGTTCTACACAATGTTAAGCACTGAACAGGATTTATGGTAATGATATTTTGTAATTAACCCAACCTAACTTTGAAACACGTAGGAAATAATGCTGCAAAACAAAAAATTATTTGTGATGGAGAACTGGCCACATTCACAAAGCTTTCTAGAGTTTGAGGGTGAAGTTAAACAGTAGTCAGAGAAGAAAATGTTTCAACTGCAATATAAAATCAGTGTGTTTTCATCCATCCATGTGCATCAGTGTATTTCAATTTTGGAAAGGCTTTGGCTCTTTTATACGTCTTTTATCTTTTCCTGTCATCATTTTGACATGTTTATTGTTTTCATGTAGCTATTTCCAGTGTTACCTCCATAATAAAGTGAGGAACATAAAAATTAATCTGTGGTAGGGGATGAGATGGACAAAGGAGGAAAAAGCCCTAAAACAGCAAACCAACCCCACAACCAAAACACCCACAAAAAAAACCCTCAACAAAACCAACCCCAAACAAAACAAACTGCAAAACCAAAACAACGCACCACACCACCACCACCATAATCCATTATCATCACCTAAAGGTACAGACAATGCTCAAAGAATTACTTTGGTTAAATGGATACTCTCATGCTGGTCTGCCACCCACAGACCATCAGAATCTTTACTGAAGAAGAAGAAACAACTGAATTAATGAAGATATCTGAGCCTTAAAGCCTGCCCCTGGATATTTCTGGTTCATACCAAGTTCCACACATCTGTATCTTTCCTTAGGGCAATTCTTTATTCAAACTATTGCCTAGCAGAGAAGTCAGCTGACTAATGAATAAGCTGCATATGTTGTAGGGAGCTATGAAAGATGATAAAATGTCCATGTGATCTATCAGTCATAAATGTCTGAGCTTTTCGTGACATAAATATCCTGGCCACACTTCTTATTTACCATGTTGTAGGTTTATCTGCAGGCATTTCTTGAACCCCATTATTACTTGAGTGGCTAAATAGCTCCCTTGCAATTTAGCTGACAGAGTAGATCTACTGAAGAGTCTCTGGTTTTGTCCATGTTGGCGTATGACTGCACATGCACAAAGCACTTGGTGGGCTTGCACTATGCTGCACACAGTATTCCTGAAACACGTTCACTGGAGTGAGGAGTTGACTGACCAAGTGATTTCTTCAATTATTTCAAAGAAACCTGCTCGTTACCGAAGAGCTATAAGTTATGACAGTAAGGAGTACTACATGCGCCTGGCTTCTGGGAACCCTGCAGTCTTTCAGGATGCTATAGAGGAGAACACAGTGGGTGAAACAACTCAGCAGGAGCCAGAACACGGGGAGGACACTATTGCAAGAGTCAAAGGTTTGATCATTTGTTTTGTCCTGAATGGTTTTCTTTAAATTTACCTGCCTTTATATCTTCTCATACATTTGTATAAGGATCCTGTAGGACTCCTCTTTTTTTACTCATTAAATCAGTAATTTCAAAGTTCACTAAGTCTTGTAAAGTGATTTTTTTTTGTGTGTCAGGTTTTTATTTATCTTTCTCTCTTCTTTTCCAGGCCTGGTGAAGCCTCCCCTAAAACGATCTCGCTCTGCTCCTGATGGAGGAGATGATGAGAACCAGGAACAATCACAAGATCAAATTGTTGAGGGGAGTTCAATTGATGAAGAGGAAAAGACTGACAATACAACGTTGCTTCGACTTCTTGAAGAAGGAGAGAAGGTACTGTGTACTTCAAAGACACTAAGCACTTACTGTGGTGTTATTTCTTCATTACATGCTGCAAGCACAAATAATTGTCCTGAATACCTTCACTGATCTACAGCTGAATTTGCTTAGTATTTCATCGGCTTCTTCCTTGAAGCCAGATATGTGTTGCGGTTCCAAGAGATCCTGAGCTGTAAACCCTGTACTGGAAGCATTCTTTTTCTTTCCTTCTGTCTGCTAAGACAAAAAAGAATATATTCTGAAACAAAAGCTACAAACTATTCCATGTTTGAATTGTTAACCTGTCAGCTCAATGAGTTCAGACAGAATATGCATATTGGAAGTATAAGTACTGAACTTGTTCCCTTCATTAGAATGGAAAACCCTGATAACTAATGTTTTATCCCCAAGAACAGTGTTGATCAACCATGCTGTGTATTTGGTATTTCAGACTTTGTCTGACTGAAGTATACCAGTAAATACATTTGTGATCATAGTCAGATGGGCTTCAGGTTCTAAAATATGCTCAAGAAGCATGGTGCAAGAAGATAAGTTGTAACATATGAATCTATATCACACAGAGAAGGCTTTATTTAACTCCCTTCCCAGTTGGTAATCACAGGCATTAGGTATGTATCTGACTAAGGGGAGAAATAGCAGAATTTTTTCCTGTATCTACAAGTGATAAAGCAGTGTCTGGGGCTTATTCAAATAAAGTCACAGTCTGAGCCTGAACTTGTTAACCTGCTTTGGCTAAGTGTCCGCTTTTCATTACAGATTCAGCATATGTACCGCTGTGCTCGGGTTCAGGGCCTTGACACCAGCGAAGGGCTGCTTCTCTTTGGGAAAGAGCACTTCTACGTCATTGATGGGTTTACCATGACAGCCACCAGAGAAATACGGGATATTGAGACGCTGCCTCCAAAGTGAGTAGCTTAATGAGAGTTTCTTCAATCTCTGATAGCTGAACAATAATTTATTTACTGAGATTTTGAAAGAGTCAACTCCAAAATAATGTTGGATTCAGAAGAACCTCAGGAGCAGTTTCCTCTGTGCTCACAAATTGCTCAATGTAGTATATAGTGAAAATCAGCTGTTTCTGTACCTGGGCTCTTATATGAATTGAGAGAATAATTCTTCTGATTTATCTTTTTTATTACTTATCTCTTGCCTGTTTATGCTCTTTTGCAGGATGCATGAGCCAATCATACCCAGGGGAGCAAGGCAAGGTCCAAGTCAACTCAAAAGAACGTGCAGCATTTTTGCATATGAAGATATCAAGGAAGTACATAAGAGGAGATACCTTTTGCAGGTAACTTGGGCATCATATTTGGTTTGAGGAGCTAACCTGGATTTTTTTGACAATGTTGTAATTTTTAAAGTTTAAAATAAATATATACCTGATCAGTTTTTGGAAACTGAAGATAATCACTGTGTAGAAATTAAAGTGCTTAAGCTGGGCATCCTTGTTTGAACATTTGGCTTACCATGGGTCAATTTATTTGGGTGTATTTTAGTGAATTTTAGTATTCCAAAATAAAACATCTTGGGCTGCACTAGGCAAAGACTACTTCAACATAATTTGGTGTCAGATGTTGTACAGTATGACTAAAGGTCTGTGCCTGACCTTCAGAGGTGATGAGCAAATGTGTTAGTGTTGACATGGGTTTGTCCTCTTTGTTTTCAGCCAATTGCAGTTGAAGTTTTCTCAGGAGATGGACGGAACTATCTTCTAGCTTTCCAAAAAGGGGTTAGAAACAAAGTTTATCAAAGGTATTGTAAAATAATTTAGAACATTTAATCACACTGTTTACAAATGTCTGTGTTGAGCCATAATTGAGCCTACAGTGGCCTAAAAACCAGAAAGAGATGGCAAGAGCGATGGGGTGCGAGGCAGTGAATGACCTGATAGCAACTTAGTGCTTCACAAAAGAACCACTAGGAGGCACTAATGCCCACATGTGAAACTTGGGGGTGGTCAGTGACAGAGGGTCATTCCAATTTTGTTTAGGATGTTACATAGCTGCTCAATTCAAAGTCTGTAACTGTATCAAGTGCATGCTATTTCTAAGAAGATGACAGACTGAGGACAGAAACACTAATCTTAATCTCCTTTTAACTGTTGATTCAGGTTTTTGGCTGTGGTGCCATCTCTAACTGACAGTTCAGAGTCAGTCTCTGGGCAGAGACCAAACACCAGCGTAGAGCAAGGGTAGGTGATTCTGTTCTTCACAAGCTGTATAGCTCATCAGTTTCTAATAAATTATATTTTCAAATAAATCATGTATCAGGGCCAGGTTGGACAGGGCTTTGAGCAACCTTATATGTGGAAGGTTGTTCCTGCCCATGGAAGGGAGATTGGAATTAGCTGAGCTTTAAGATCCTTTCAAACCCAAACCAATCTGTGATTCTATGCTTTTGTTAAGGTCAGGATTCACTAGAGAGTACTGTGACCTCAATTTAAAATCAGGCATTACCAAAATAAATAACTATTGGTGTTGTGTTCCAGTTATTTTGAATGTGCCAGTATCCCTGGCAGTATTGATATGTTTTCGAACTAATACATGCTATCAGGGTTAATGTTATCGGTATACAGATACATTCTGAAAGGAGTTGGAGTGCCCAAGCCGTTACTAGATTTGTCCAAGTTATTTTCCCCATCAGCACCCTGTTAGATACATTTGTACTTGCACTGAATTGCATAATTAATGTGTATAATTTTAACAATATGTGTTTAGAAATGAAAAAAGGTATTGCTAGAGCAAAAAAGGAGCAAACCCCGTTTTTCTAATTGATGCCATTTACAAGTTTTAATTCTAAAACTTTAGATTGTCATGAAGATGTAACCCAGATCTTACTGCTAAGTAAGAAAATTCATTTTCTTCTTCCCATTAGGTCTGGCTTGCTTAGCACTTTAGTGGGAGAAAAATCTGTTACTCAAAGATGGGAAGTAAGTACGAAAATGTTGGGGGTGTCCTTTTATTTTATTACATGTTTTGTAGCAATACATGATTAATCAGTGCATATAAGTTGCATTCTCTTATTCGGACAAGTGGAATATACTAGTACAGAAAGTGTATCTTATAAGGCCGTTTAGTTTGTAGTATTCCATGGTATCATTGTCACATAAGAAATGGTTCTACCATTAAAAATGCAAGGGAATGGACTGAGAGAAAAGTAGAGTGAGCATTGTAACATTGAAATAAGGTGTGTACTTTTGGGGACAGCTGAGCACTTTGACAGTCTGGCAGCGTAGACATTTGATTGTTGTAAAGTGAACACTTTACAGTGCTGTTATCTGTCTTCCTTAAGAGAGGAGAAATCAGTAACTTCCAGTACCTGATGCACTTAAACACACTGGCGGGCAGATCCTATAATGATCTCATGCAGTACCCTGTCTTTCCCTGGATCCTCGCAGACTACGATTCAGAGGTAAATATTTTGTCAGTAGTCTTTTATATGTTTGAGGTTTTGCAAATATTACAGCTGGGTTATACTGCTTTGGTAAAAGAGACTTGTCTTTATCACCAGTTGTTTGATTTCATCTATTTTGTGATGTTCCTCCCACTTATCAGTGTGTAGGGTATTGGAGATTCTTAGCTGTCCTGTGCTATGTAGGCAGGTCTTTGCCTGCACTGAGTTTACAGATGTTACTCGACTGTTGCCAGAATCTATAGCTTTTTCTAAGGCAGTTTCCTCTCTGTGTTACAGCAGTTCCTTTGTATTAACTTTCTACTGAACATCCAGAAGGACATTATGGCCACAGAGAAAGTATGCTTGTCCAAAATAGTGTGACATGGGCTACTGTGAAATCTGGCCCCATGGTGAAACAATTGCTTTTGATAAAGAGCAAGCATCCTATTAATGCTTTTGTAGGCAGCCATTGCTGCCAGGTAGAGCATAACATAGAATATTGTTAAGGGTGCATCTGGAGTATTCAGTAACAGAATTCAGGGGAACTGGGGGACAGTGTGAGGAGAGCAGGGCAAAAATTATCCAGAGCCCAGATGTGACTTAAAAAAATACTGACTGTCTTGGATCAGACTGAAGGACTGTTTTAAGCATATCCAACACTACACCTGCTGTGTGTGTAGAAAACAGAGATGACAGTCTTAAGAGGTATGTGATGTTAAATATAATAATCAGTAGTTTTAAAAGGGTTGGTTTGTTTATTGTGTGTTTTTGTTGTTGTTTCTGGTGGGGATTTTTGTTCTTAGAGTTTTTCTAATTGGTGTCTCTTTTATTTTTAAAGGAACTGGATCTTACAAATCCCAAGACATTCAGAAACCTGGCCAAACCCATGGGAGCTCAAACAGAAGATAGGTTAGCTCAGTATAAGAAGCGATACAAAGATTGGGAAGATCCCAATGGTAAGTAATGATCAGTCCAACAGGAAGAGCAGATGGACATGTGCCTGTCACATGATAAGAGGGAGTCATGGGTTTTTTGTATTATATATGGGTCGAGAGGTCTGGATGTTGATAATCAGAACTCTACTGAGGTTTTTAGTGACTCTCCTACAGATACTAAATTAGAGAAAAGGGACATTAATTTTCTTGCTCTGTTGTTTGTTTTAAATCCAAATAACACCTTTTGTTTGTATGTAAAAATGAAGACAAAACAGTTGCACATTCAGAACAGTTTAACGTTTTCTAAAGGCTAGAACGGGCAGGCTCACGAAGCATACAACTGTCTGTCTCTACTAATACAGTCTGAGTGCTGCTGCAAGAGAATAACTTGTACAAAGGAATGGAAATACTTCTGCATTAGCAGTACTTGGGCTTTTTCATTTCTTGTCTTAATGCATGTGGTTTTTGTAAGGAAACAGCATTTTCTCAGGAAAAACAGTCTACTCAAAATGAGGTGCAGTTAAATTCTGTATTCTTGATTTTAGAGTTTCCTTATGTGTTGAAAATAAAGCTTGTGTATTCGGCAAGGCAGCTATTGTACAATACATTTCTTGTGTGCTTTTATTGAAGATACAAGGCTGTTCAACTACTGCAATGCTGTTCTGTATCAAACAGCAGGTGGCAAAAAAGTTCATTTCTAGAAATGAACCAATATGTTCCAAGTGTATTTATGCAGACTTTTTGTCAGGAAATTAGCAAAGCAAAAGCTGTTCAAATTCTGTAGCAAAGAATTCTGAGACCTATTCCTACTGAAGCCTTTAATTCCACAGTAATCAATAAGGCTAAAAGTGAAAAAGAAGCCCCTTGAATTAGGGCTACTGGACTGCAGCCAAAACCCAAGCAGTGGCCATGACAAACAGAAAGCTTTCAGATTCTTAAGTATGAAAGCTAAAAATTCCAATTTTAAACATGTCAAAAGTCACAGAGCTATTTAAATGTAGCATTAATTTTTCCATTTTTTAATTGCTACTGATTCTGTCACCTAACTGCTTTATTTGTTCTATGTGACTTTTAATCTTCTGTAGGGGAAACCCCAGCTTATCACTATGGGACCCACTATTCATCAGCCATGATAGTGGCTTCCTATCTTGTCCGAATGGAGCCTTTTACTCAGATTTTCTTACGATTACAGGTAAAAGTTACATCACTTCACTTTGTGTTTCTTTTCATTTGAGATCTAAGAGAAATGTATCATCATCTGGCTTTGTTTACACAAATATGGTAGAAGAAATATTTTTAGCAGAGTTGTTATTGCCTGGCAGGTTTTTGATGTGTCTCTGTAAAAGATAACAGAACTCACCTGTTTTGTTTCCTTGTAGTTTGAACATTTTTCTGAATGTATGCAGAGCAAAATATCAGCAGACAAAAAACTAAGCAAATTTTATAATGACTTTGCTCATCATGCTTTTTTCATCGGTTGTAGAAAGAATCATATGCTTAGTTCTGTAAAAGAAGGAATCGTATGCTTAGTTCTGTACTGGAGGTGTGAAAAGCTTGTTATTTTAAATCGGTGTGTTTATCCAAAGAACTATTTTAGTTACCTAGTGCTAAAATAAACAAATGTTTGCAGAGCCTGGAAGTGTTTACAGGTTCGATGGGTAATGGGATTTGTAACATTACATGCCAAATATTTTCCTAGACAGAAGCCATCAGGCAAGAATATTCGTGTTGCTCTAGAAGAGACTAAACTTCGATATGGGACTAGCCACCTCTCTTCTTAAAATTCTATTATCTGTATCTTAGTCTTTTCTATTATTATGTACCAGAAAGTAATACAGCTGTTTAAATCTGTTGTGTTAGAGGAAGAAACGTGCTACCTTGTACAGTGTCTTTATTAGGCACTAGTAAAGGATGTTCAGATTTGCCTTCTTGGAAAATCTGCTGTTCTGAGAGATGCTCTGATGCTGACATGCTTCTCGCTCTGTCCCACAGGGTGGTCACTTTGATCTGGCCGACCGAATGTTTCACAGCGTACGGGAGGCTTGGTATTCAGCATCAAAGCACAATATGGCAGATGTGAAGGAGCTCATCCCAGAGTTCTTCTACCTCCCCGAGTTCCTGCTCAATTCCAACAATTTTGACCTAGGTAGGCAGGAAGAGCTTGATAATACTGCAATGGGTGCAAGAACAGTGCCAGACAGTCCAGTGTGAGAGAAGTGTCTCATAATACGGGCAGAAAAAGATCTGTTTAACTGCATGAGAAAATGATAGATAACTTGCACATTCTGACATGAAAGCATAAGCAGGACTACTTCTGGTATTTCCTGATACTACATGCTTATTCAATATTGTATTTCAAAGATTGAATGATTCAGAACTCATAATTTCACTGGTAGGAGTATAGCAGGAATTCTTATTCCCTCTGTGAAACCTCCGATTTACTTTTCCAGATTTATCAGACTGAAGGTATTTTCTGAAGCAATTAATTTTTATTTTAAGCAGTTAATTATATGTTAGTGATAATTTTAAGTGTAATGTTCTAGTTGCTGAATGAGATACTGAAGTACCCAGAAAGGATTTTTGTTCAAGGTGTCATGTTTTAGTTGATTTGGGGTTATTTTTACCAGTTCAAAACACACAGATAATCATGTTTCACCTTACAAAGCAAAGTACAACCTTACAAAAACAAAAGCAATACCAGAAGAACACCCCACAAAACCTCTCCCAAGTATATTTCACACAGAAGGGTTACGGCCATTACCAGAAAAATCATAGAATCATAGAACGATTTGGGCTGGAAGGGACCTTAAAGCTCACCTAGTTCTAACCCTCCTGCCATGGGCAGGGACACCTTCCACTACACCAGGATGCTACAAAGCCACATCCAGCTTGGCCTTGAACACTGCCAGGGATGGGACAGCCGCAACTTCTTTGGGCAACCTGTGCCAGTGCCTCACCACACTCATAGTAAAGAATTCCTTCCTAAAAACTGCTTTCAGTTTAAAGCCATGCCCCCTTGTCCTGTCACTACATGCCCTCTGGACAAGGTGATTTAGGGTCTTAGTGTGGGCCTTAGATTGAATAGATTCCCACTGGGACGATATCAAATATAGATGCCATTTTGTTCTTCGAGGTCTACCATACCCTAAATCACCTTGTCCATGAACTGCTTTTTGCTGATGATGCCGTCCTTGTTGCCCACACAGAAGCAGCTCTGCAGTGCTTAACATCTTGCTTTGTGGAGGCAGCTGAGCTTTTTGGGCTGGAAGTCAGCTTGAAGAAGACAGTAGTTCTCTATCAACCTGCACCACAAGAAGGTTGCCATCATCCCCACATTACCATTGATCAGTCAGAGCTTAAGTCAGTTCAGCAGTTCAGCTATCTGAGAAGCATTATTTCCTCGGATGCCACGGTCGACAGAGATAGGTAACAGAATAGCAAATGCCTACAGGGCCTTCAGAAAACTCCATAAAAGAGTCTGGTGCAATAAACACCTGAAGAAAAGTACAAAGATTAGTGTCTATAGAGCCATTGTACTGTCTACTCTTTTATATGGGTCTGAATCATGGATTATCTGTCACCATCACCTGTGACTCCTCTAATGCTTCCATCAGTGCTCCCTCTGTACAATTCTAAACATCCATTGAACTGACTATGTGTCAAATGTTACTGTCCTTGAACAGGCAGGGGTCACCAGTATAGAGGCCATATTGCTGAAATCACAGCTGCACTGGGCAGGGCACGTTTCCAGGATGGAGGATCACCACCTCCCTAAGATTGTGTTTTACGGTGAGCTCACCACTGGCTGCTACAGGAGAAGTGCCCCAAAGAGGAGATATAAGGACTCTCTGAAACAATACCTCAGCCTTGGCCATATTGACTACCATCAGTGGTCCACCTTGGCCTCCAACTGGGAGACTTGGAGACACACCATACATAATGCTGTCGTCTCCTTTGAAAACACACACAGAATTCATAGTCTCAAGGAGAAAAGACAACATAGAAAGAACCATACCTCATCTATACCACCCAAAGAGACCTTTTGCTGTGCTTTTTGCAACCGGATTTGCCTATCCCACATTGGCCCTTTTAGTCATCAGTGCGCTTGTAGGAAGCATAGGTAAAGCCCTTCCCAGATCTTCATTTGTGAAGTCAAGCCATCACATCACTCACATGCCCTTTTTGTGCAAAATGGGCAGATCCTGTGGTAGTGGTTCCCTGTAACAAGGTTGGCTGCATAGGTATGAGCTCAACTGATATAACAAGTTTCTGTCTGTGCAATGATTACTGAAGGCTATCTTACTTGCTGTTGTTTTCATTAACTTTCATGACTGCAGTGGACCTTTCCCATAATGGAGAGAGAAAAGCAGAAACTTACTCAAGCAGAAGAATGGAACCGAAATAATCACGTACTTTTGGGGAAACATAAAGGTTTTGAGTTCAGAGTACACATTTTGAAGTTGTGAAGACTGAGGAAGCATAATCTAATCAACACCACTAGCTAAAAGAGTAATGTTTGTTTTGAAGAGCATATGCTGAAACACTGTCATCATCAAAATGAGAGCAGAGACTAAGACCAGGTTGAACGGTGCTTTAAGCAACGTGCTGTAAAGGAAGGTGTCCCTGCCCATGGCAGGGTGGTTGGAATTAGAGGATCTTTAAGGTCCCTTCCAACCCAAATCTTTGTGTGATTCTGTGATCATTTTCAAAAGTCCTAGCAAGGAATATTTGAATTCTTCCTTCTGTGAGCAATCTTACACAAACAACAGAGTTGAAATTGTTCATTTTTTTATTGCTGGCATTTAAAAATGACTCAGTATTTTAAAGAAAAATGGGTTGCTTTATGAAGGAAAGATTTTAGAATTTGATTTTCTTTAACATTTTTTCCCCCGTTGCTGTTGCAGTGCAGTTTCAGTGCTTCTCTCCAAACTTTTATTTCTATTTCTTTTTAATAGGTTGCAAACAAAATGGCACTAAACTTGGTGATGTCATACTCCCCCCATGGGCAAAGGGAGATCCTCGTGAATTTATCAGAGTTCATCGAGAGGTAATTTGCATTTTAATGCTGACAGTAGGAAACATCAGTTGGGACTTTCCACTACATATTAATCTAAGCAGCCACAGATACCAGCTAGTCCCTGAGTTCTAGGTTGATGGCTAATTGTTGCAAAGGTCGGTAGAACTGGTGTTTTCTCCCCTTCTTCTTTAGTTAAGGGAGTATGTTGAGGCAAGACTTGCTTCAGTGAAAAGCTTCATCAAAGTGTAATGAGAATGTGTCAAAATACATTCTGTATTTTCTTTGTGGCAGGTGTATTAGGCTCAATCAGTGGTGGATATGTCTAGTTCTAATGCATGCCCTTTGAATTTCAGGCTCTGGAATGTGACTTTGTGAGTGCACATCTGCATGAGTGGATTGACTTGATCTTTGGCTATAAACAGCAAGGCCCTGCTGCAGTTGAAGCTGTAAATGTCTTTCACCATCTCTTCTATGAGGGGCAAGTGGACATATATAACATCAATGATCCATTAAAAGAGACAGCTACCATAGGATTCATTAATAACTTTGGACAGATACCAAAGCAGGTACACACTTTGTAGAATTCTTGTTGTCCAGATGGTACTCAAATTGAAATGTATTAATACAGAATGAGAAAGTGGTTTAGAAATGAAGCTTCCTGAGAGTGTTTTTTCATAAATATTCTCCTGGTAATCTGAAATAATTTACATTTTCATCATAAGTGCAATAAAAAATCAGCTCTGGGCTTTACTTGTGAGATTAGGAATATCTTTTTTTTTCACCCCCTTTGTACCCTTATAGCAAAAGTGAGATGAATTATGGTTCAACTGTAAAAGTCAACATAAAGAAAAAAGTATGTCCCTGCTGCCAAGTCAGATGGCGGCAGTGAAAGTGCAATTTCAAAGTAATGCTTAGTGCTTAGGTATTTTAAGTTATCCTGTAATAAAATAATTTCTATAATTTATGTTTCCCTCCTATATTTCTATAACTTACACTTCCCTGACACCAGTCTCTTGGTGTTCACTTGTGCAGCTGCTATAGTTAAAGAGTTACAGACATACATTTGGTACAGCTAGAAAGTTTGTATTCTCTTTAAGAGATTATGTTAAATTATTAAATGTAATACTAAATCTGAAGTTATACAGTGTAGGTTTGTAGTTGTTTTGCGGGAGTTGGTGGTTTCCTCTCAGGCATTTGTTAAGGTTTCCTTTTTCTGTCCAGTGAAACTTTAAAATGTCAAAGCCAAAAATTAGTTTGTCCTAGGTTAGAATTTAATACTGAGCTCTGCATCAACTCTGGGATTTTTGCTTGCTTTACTTCAACTGCTTTTACAACTGGAGTTAGCTTTAAAAACAATTTGTTCATTATATCCTTGTTGGATTCTGTATTACTTGTTGAAGTCTTATTGAAGTAGTTGCCATAAGTTGTTAGTGAATACTGACAACAGTTAAGTAACGTTTGCTGACCTGCAGGGTTTTTAGAAGGTAAAATGAATGTACTGTGATAGTTTTCAGCTTGTGCTCTTGCAAGCCTGTGATGTTTTTTTATGCTAATTCCTTGATGAATTTCAGCTCTTTAAAAAACCACACCCCCCAAAGCGTGTTAGAAGCCGACTGAATGGAGATGTTGTGGGAACCTCTATGCCCCCTGGTTCCACAAGTGACAAGATTTTTTTCCATCATTTGGACAACCTGCGGCCATCTCTTGCCCCAGTGAAAGGTAAACTGTGAAACCACAGTAATTATTCCTGTTTCTTTGCCAGAGCAATCAGCGTTTAGGCAAGATTGTCCTTTTCCATGTTTACTTAATTCTGATAGTCTTAATGCTTGTACTTTATGAGAAAGACAAATTTAAAATATCCTAAATGCTGTAAGATTATGTTCTTAGCTACCTTAAAGTGCACTTAGGAAGGACCAAATCTGTGCTGCTTTAATATAACTTTTCTAAAATAGAGGGACAAAATTGGGCCCAAGCACCTCTCTAAAGTTTTAATTTAAGAAGCAGTATTCAGGGTACATTGATTCTGGGCCTGTGTTATCCTCAGTTTTTGTGATTTTCATAGTAGAAGGATCCTGTATTGCAGTGGCAAGAAATGCTGAGTTATGTGGCAGAAAACCATGAGCTGTAGTCAGGAATGTAGCCTGTGGGAATGCTTGGCCAATACGTTGAAATTGATACCAAAAACTGTGCCAAAAATGGTACAATCACTTTTAATGACCACAGACTTTTTGTCTGAAGAACACCTTGTGCAGCATCACAGGTGGGATCAGAGCTATTTGTGATCCTCTGGGTGTTCTTGCCCCGCTGCTCATGGTGCTTAGCCCTGCTTTTGCTAGGAATGTAGCAAAAGTTGCCATTGTTGCAGTTGAAAAAAAGATTTCTATAACATAGCCAATACAGCTATCCTTCTTTGCAGAACATCAGCTATTCAATGGAATCAGATAGCAGTAAAACATAACCCCATCTTCTTTTTTCAGAGCTCAAGGAGCCTGTGGGACAGATTGTGTGTACCGATAAAGGCATTCTGGCAGTAGAACAGAATAAAGTTCTCATCCCACCTACGTGGAATAAAACTTTTGCTTGGGGCTATGCAGACCTCAGCTGTAGACTGGGTACCTACGAGTCAGACAAGGTTTGTAATCTGACATTTGTTTCAGTGCTGACTGTACTGAAAGCAGTTAGTACTCTATAATGAAAAAAAACCTAACAATGGAAATTTATGTCACATGTGAATGGCACTCAGGTTTTATTTTTACCCTACCAAACACTAATCCTGCAAGTAATTCTTCTTTGTTTTCTTTAATTTTAGGCAGTAATTGTTTATGAATGTTTGTCAGAATGGGGTCAGATACTGTGTGCCATTTGCCCCAACCCCAAACTAGTTATCACCGGAGGAACAAGCACAGCAGTGTGTGTGTGGGAAATGGGCATCTCCAAAGAAAAAGCTAAAGCCCTCACACTGAAACAGGTAAAACACAATAAAGATGCTTTTTATTTAAATTACATTACAAGACCAAAGGAATTATCAAAGCAGTATTGCTCGCATCATAAACTTTGAAACCATGGCCCAGCAGAGAAACTAAAGGTCCAGCAGACTTTTGGAGAACTGAGTAGTCGGGGTACTGAGCTGCACTGAAAATGGGCAAAATGTGTCTTTAAAACTGCATCATTTTTAAGTATAGTTGGTAACCATGAGCCTTCTAGAGAGAGAGAATTTGCTAGCAATGTTAAAAAAATTATACAAGTGTGTTTTGTGAAACCTGCATTATTGCAGTGTTGTACATAAAAATGCCTCTGAAACCTGGGTAGGAGAGAGCAGTGAAGGGGACTTAAAAGGTTCATTTTGCCTTTTAATTTTGTTTTAATTACTTTTTCTTTAAAAACTTATATATTTAAATTACACTTATGCACAAAACGTTGCTCTTTCTGGCCCTAATGCTTATGGAGCAGGGTATACTTGTTCAGGATCACCTGAGGTTGTTAATGTTTTGTTAATTCAAAACATCAACTTTTAGTCTAACAAACAGGCACCTGTACTTCAAAGTCTGTTGCAGCTGAGTGCAAAGTCTTATGTGTTTACTAAAAAAAACCCAAAAATAAAACCAAAAAGGAACCCAAAACAATGACAACCCTCCCCCCCAAACCCCAAAACGATAAAACCCACCCACAAACAAAATGTAACAAAAGGCCACCTAAAACTACCTTAAAATATTCCAGAAGCTGTGTATCACTGTTCAAAAGTAGGTAGGTTAAATTTTACTGTTCCTGTTGGCATTTTCAGAGGAAAGCTTCCACTTAGGAGAAGAAATTTAGAGAACTATTTAATAACTTCCCTTACACAGTCTCCAGCAACTGTCCAAAGCTGTATTTCTAGAGCATTTTATTTATAAGAGTGCAAGATCAAACATTGTATCTTAAATTTCAGGGCAGCATATTGAAGGCTGTACTTTGTAGCCAATGATTTGTAACTGAGTAAACGGCAATAATCTGACTGTATTGCAGACTCTTGTTCCAATGGTTAGGTTAAGTCTAAAATATAAAAGCAGGATCTAATACAAGTAGATGATTGTAACTTTCTCCTCCTTCCAATTTACTTTGCCTTTTTGGTTGCAGCTCTTTCTTGGCTCTTTTATCCCTTTTTAATCATCAATAGAAGCTTATTCAGGAGCCATTTTATATTTACAAATAGTTTTTGTTTTCAGAATGTAATTTCAGGTGCATCCTGGAGCACATACTGACCCTGTAAACCAGGTTATTGATGCAGATGGAGGATACAGAATGGGATGGAAATTTATTTTGGGTTTTTTTTCAGTAGAAGGTCATGGAACGTTAGACCCTTGAAATTCAGTTTTGTGGAAGTACTTTTTAAATGGGAAAAAATATTATTTCTGTCATTTTCAATTACAAAAATAGTTGCCAACCGAATATTTGTAAGTCAGCTGCATCTTTTGGTAGAGTATTCTTGTTTACATTATCTGAATCTTTTCAGATGGTGGGTTTTACATAGTAATCTTTGTGCTCTCTCCTGATTGCATCTTGTTCCTCTCTTTTTGTTTTTTGCAGGCATTACTGGGTCATACTGACACTGTCACATGCTTAACAGCATCACTAGCTTATCACATAATTGTGAGTGGGTCTCGGGATCGCACCTGCATCATCTGGGATTTGAATAAACTCTCTTTTCTAACACAGCTTCGAGGTCACAAGGCTCCAGTTTCAGCCCTCTGTATAAATGAATTAACGGTAAGATCCAAATACCATTCACTGGTGTGCAGTGGAAACAGTAGCAAGAGTCAGAAGCTATTAAAGAAAAATAAACTAGGCTCTTCTGTTAATTTGCAAAACTTGTATAACTCATCTGTAAATCAATTAGCTGGTTTAGGGAATAATTAGCGAGATGCATGTGGGTTTATTCCATGCAGAGTCATTTGAGCTTGAAAGGGCTTTTTAACAGAGCTGGCAGGAGTATAGCTAGTGTAGTGTTCAAAGTGCATTGTCAAACCTGCCACGGGAGCTAAGAAAATATTTTGATATGTGAACTTGGTTGACTGCTGTTCTGTTACGCTTGGTTTAAGGGAAGCAGAAGATGAAGTTGCAATGACATTTGTAGCAGAAACAGACGTGTCCTCAAAGCTTGTCCCCTGGTGGTCCTGTAAGTTACAGGTTGCCATTTCTCCAATTCCCAGCATGTCAAAGAATTTGCCTGAAACTTTATGTAGCTGTCAATCTGGGCTGGATGGAACATTTTGTAACTGTAGCAGATGTAGTGGTTGAAATCAAAACAAATCGGGGTTCTAATGCAAGGAAGGGATAGCAAGAGGCACAGTTTATTAGCTGCTAGTAGTCTGGTGGTTGGAGTGTTGCCGGTGGTTTAAACTGCAGTTCCTGTTTCCCCTCTACGCTAGTTTGGACCATCTCTTGCTCTGCCATCTCTTGCTCTCTTCCCAATAAGGAAGCAAATGAAATTTATGGTGGTACATGTTTGTCCCACCATCAGAAAGAGGAAAAAAAAAGAACAGAGTCAACATGAGCAGAGTCTGAAAACTGAGAAGGAAAAGTACTGACAATATGCTGTTGGGGTTTTATGCTATGAAAAGTGGCAGAATTTGTCTTCTCATTGTATGCTGTAAACACAACAAATAGATTGCTACTAAATCTGGTTTTCTGTGTATGATTTTAAGAAAATGTGTATCTTAAAGATTTGTTGAGGTGGCCAAACTCAGTTTGACAAATGCCAGTGTTGGTGGCTGAACTAGTTTTATAAGTGAACCTGGCTTGCATTTTTACTGAAGAAAACCTGAGACTTGTATTGAAATATGGAGGTGTTATTTGTCTTTGCAGGGTGATATTGTCTCATGTGCTGGCACCTACATCCATGTATGGAGCATTAATGGCAGCCCTACTGCAAGTGTAAATACTTTCACTGGCCGAAGCCAGCAAATAATGTGTTGTTTTGTGTCAGAGATGAATGAGTGGGACACTCAGAATGTCATAGTAACGGGACATTCAGACGGAGTTGTCCGGGTAAGTACCAGGAATCACTGTTTGGAAAGTTGAGTTTACACCTTAGTAGTAGCAGTAGTTAGAGAAATCATGTCTATGCACCACAGTGTCCTCACTGGTATCAAAAGCAGTCCTCTACTATACTTGAGCCCTCCATCTGAACAACAAGTCCTGCAGGCAGGAGGGAGTCTGTGCTGGGTAGATGATGCAGACCTGCTTTTGGTGCTGGAACCAGCTGTGCCGTTTCTGCACAAGGTGGTGCACTGTATCCTGCCCACAAGTTAGATGGACATTGAAGATTCATGGAAAACACTTTCAGTGAGCTGCAGTCCTATGCGGTCTTTCAGTTTTCTTTCTCCTTTTCAATGCACCTGTTGTGATGTGGCAACTAGCAGTAAGCAGCATATGTTTTCCTTCCTGCTCTATTTTGGTTGCCTTTTGGTCACCAGCTTTCACGCCAGGAGACTGTAGCTTCATTCACCATTTTTGTTCTACACATCTTGAGGCATTTCATCTTTCTGCCTAGAAAGAAAAAAGGAACTTACTGGCATTTCTGTTCACTGTGAGGCTTCCCTGGTTTTCAGTACTTTGCTGTGTGCAGTTCTAGGTCTGCCTTAACCCAGAGTCTGTTGGTCAGATTGCTGAGTGAAATGGATTTTTTTGTTTTAACAGCTCAGGTGTTAAATAACAGCACAAGATTTGTTCACTTGTGATTCAGGGATAAACACAGATGTTCTCTTATAGTATCTAGCCCCAGAAAACAAGGCTTAGTATGAACATGTAACCTGTCTCTTGTGCTACCAGTGCAAATGCATGGCTCCAGAAAGACATCTTAACTCTAGAAATAGCTCTGGTGAAAGCTAAGAGTTCAGTATGTGACAATTTACTTATTGCTTGTCCCTCCAGTTCTGGCGGATGGAGTTTTTGCAAGTACCAGAAACACCAGCTCCAGAGCCTGTAGAGATGCTGGAAATGCAAGAGGATTGTCAGGAAGCACAAATAGGTATGTCTCCCAACAAGTGTTCTGTATTTGTCTTTTATTTGATCTTCACTATACGTAGGTAAAGCCATGTGGTTACAAAGTGCAATAAGGATTTTGTCCCAAAAAGCAATAGACATCCAGTGGGCATAATAAATAGAGCCTCTGAGTTCCTTTTTCACCACCTTGTTTATGGTAGTTTCTTACTGCTATGAATAAGAACAAATCATACCCATCATAGCTGTTTTTTTTCTGTGAAGTCTGAACATTCTGTGTGTGGTTGTTTCTGCTATTAGTGAATCCAGTGGATGCTACCATTGTCCAAAAGCTAGATTGTTTTTCATTATTTTTCAGTGGAATTACAGCATAACAGCAGAGTTAAAAAAGTCTGCTGATGGAACTGTATGCTGTTTAGACAGAATGCTGGTTGTGTCATTTTCCCCTGCTTGGAAGATTTTGGTCTCTACTTGATAGGTGTTTCTTTTAGCTATCTTGTCTCCCTTTTTCCCTCTTCATATTGAAGATATGATCTGGATTTGGATCTGGATTATATGATATTTATTAGTGATTATTATATAAATACAATTTTGGTGTTTCAGGGTTTTTTTTCCAGTGTCATTAGGAATGTAAATACCTTTGGCAGTTGCTTTTTTGCATTGTTAACAGATCTGTTATTAACAAATCTGCATCATGTTTCTCAATCAACCAGACTTTCAGCATAGATGATTGTGTTTACTTGTGTAAATCCTGCTGAAAAGCAGCAGGAGTTGGTTCTGCTAACTTGAGCATTTTTGAAATCTTTGCTCATTGTATCTACTCTGTCATAGCCTACCATGGATGGACTATCATAGGAAACAGCTTCAGTTAAGGCATTCTGTTTTCTGACAGACTAGTGCAAAAAAGATGAATAGTGCAATTACTGGCAGGAGCTGAATCTCTGCAAAGGCTTTGAGATGCCTGTGTTGCAGTTTCCCTCTAGTCATGCTATGGTGGTACCTGTTGGGTTGTAGGTAGTGCTGGAGCAGAATATGGAAACAGCTCAGGCTCTAAGCAGCCTTACTAACAATGTCTTCTCTCCTATTGGGTGAATCCAGGACAGGAAGCCCATGAAGAGGACAGCAGTGACTCCGAGGCAGACGATACATGCATAGGCCAGGACACAAAACCACAGGAGAGCCAGAGTCAACCAAGCAGCACCAGCCACAGGCCTAGGTCATCATCAAACAGAGCATCAGCAGCATGGTCAGCAGACAGCGGCTCTGATGACTCCAGGCGTTGGTCAGATCAGCTCAGCTTGGATGAAAAAGATGGTTTTATCTTCGTGAATTATTCTGAGGGACAAGCAAAAATGCATCCCCATGCTCAGGTTAATCACCCACACCCCAGCTATGCTGAATCACGGCACTACAGCAAGCTTAAACCAGGTAAAAGAACTTCCTTTATCTGATAAATGTACTGTCAGAACTGATCTGTAAGGAAGTTTGTGTCTGTGCAGCTTTGAGCAGGGTCGGCTGATAAATTCCAAAATGGTCAGTGAAAAGATTGTGTGCAAAGGTTGCATATTGTTTAAGCTTTCCCTGAGAAGCTGTCGTCAGTTTATCCTGGCCAGCAGCTAAGCAACTCGCTCACCAGCACAACCCCCTGGGGCAGGATAAGGGGCAGAATAGAAAGACCAAAAGCAGGGGAACTCAAAAGTTGAGATAAGGATAGTCTTATAAGCAAAAGACAAAGGGAGTGATGCAAAAGGAGTCACTCACCACCTCCCACAAACAAAATGATCATCGGCCATTCTCTGAGCAAATGGCTGTCTCTCCCAAAGGCTCCTCTGATCAGTTTTATTGCTGGGCATGATGTTATATGGTGTGGAATATCCCTTTGGTCAGTTTGAGGCAGGTGCCCAGCTTGTGTCCTTCCCAATTTACTGCAGACCTCCAAACCCATCACAGGAGGTGAGAGGGAGAGCAGAGTAGGTTGAAAAAGAGAAAATCTTGACATTGTACAAGTACTGCTGAACAACAGCCAGAACACTGGTATGTCATCAGAACTGTTTTAGTCACCTACCCAAACACAGCATCATATGAGCTTTTATGAAGAAAATCAGTGACAGTTGGAAATCTGAGTCCTTAGTTTAAAAAGAAAATAAAACAATTAAAATAAAAAGTGAAGCTCTGTCCCAGTCCTGCTGGATTCTGATACAGGGCGCTTTGTCACCATTCTCTGCAGCACCCAACTGAACTTGGAGAAAGCAGGGGTTCTGTGCATTGTTTTGTATCCTCTTCTTACATGTGCTGGGGAGCAGTTGAAAATACGTTTTCCCTGAGCAAAACTTGAGTCACAGAGAGTTTTATGTCCTTTTTAAAAAAGGGGAGAAGGGAACAAAAAAGAGAACAATCACATTTGCTTTTTCCTTTCCTACTTCCCATTCATTTCTAGGATACAGATGGGAGCGTCAGTTGGTGTTTAGAAGCAAACTAACTATGCACACAGCATTTGATCGCAAAGACAACGCACATCCAGCAGAAATCACTGCACTGGGCATCTCTAAGTAAGTAGCTCACAAGCAATTGCTTGAAACATTTTTCCAGTGCTGTCAGCAAGAAGCAGCACAAACCAAACAGAAGTTTGTGCTGCTTCTGCTTAGGGCAGTCTTGTTCAAGGACTGGATAAAGAAAAATACTAAAATAGACTTATCCAGCTGCATTTTGTTACACAGTGTGGTTACAGCTCCATCACTCCCTCAGGCCAGGCTAATTTGCACATTAGTTACTATGCCAGTAGTTTAACATGTTACATATGTAAAATTGTTCATTGGTGTCTATGTGTTACTGTGCCAGATTCGTTGCAGGAATGCTTTTGCTTTTTTCTTGCAGGGATCACAGCAGAATTCTGATTGGGGATGGTCGAGGCAGAGTGTTCAGCTGGTCCGTGAGCGATCAGCCTGGCCGGTCTGCAGCAGATCACTGGGTGAAGGACGAGGGGGGAGACAGCTGCTCGGGCTGCTCAGTCCGCTTTTCACTCACTGAGAGGCGTCACCACTGCAGAAACTGCGGACAGCTCTTCTGCCAGAAGTAAGGCCACTAACAGTTGTCTTTGGGTTCTTTTCTGTACAGCATGTCAGGCTGGGTAAAGCTGTTGCACACCACAGAATTCTGCCAAAAGACTGAGGTTTCCTTTACTAAAATAGAACTGATAATGAAAAAAAAATCAAAACTCTCAAAGCTCCAATGGAGGAATTTGGAAAGGTAGACTATCCCTTTTATAAATCCAGTGAGCAAGACAGGTATCAGGAGAGAATGTAATCTGGTAACCTGCTTGCAGCTTTGAAAAACTCCCTGTTGTTCTTCTGAGAAATACTAGACAAAAGAACTTGGCAAAGAAAAAGAAAAAAAGCAAACAGAAACCCCAAAACCAACCAACTATAAAATCCCCACAAATCAAACAAGCTTCTTTTACAGCTACTAGTAAAAACGTGTGCAGGACTGTCAGGATGCTGATTTAGGAGCCAGTAGCATACAGGGAAAATGTATGACAGGGAGGATGTATGTGAGCTCTCCTTACACAGGAACTGAGGTGGGAGTCCACCAGGTTAGTATCTCTAGTTTCATGTGACTGTACTTTGAGTCTACACTGGTGACAACAACCTTTTTTAAGGTACCTCTCATGTAGAGTCATTGTATGGATTATGTGGTGATCATACAACTTAAATTCTGCTTCTGCCACACCGTGTTGCATTTCTTTGTCATGATAAGTGTGGACAGTTTTCTGGTATGTGAAGTCATGGTGATAATTTCCACACCTTGATAAAAAATCACGAGGCTGGGAGAGGACCTGAGTTCACAGCCATGTTTGTTTTTCCTCTACAGGTGCAGTAGGTTTCAATCTGAAATCAAGCGTCTGAAGATTTCATCCCCAGTTCGAGTCTGCCAGAACTGCTTCTACAACCTGCAACATGAGAGGGGTTCAGAGGAGGGGCCCAGAAACTGATGGGGTCCTGGCAAGCAGGACCTCCATCCAGCCCCACCATCACTCCAAGAACTAGTGAGAGTATTGTGCAGTGATCAAAAGGGATTAGAATATTGTCTGTTTACACTTAAGTTTATACTGAGTTTTAAGCACTATAGGTAAAAAGGGATCATTGAGTTGGTTTGCGTTGACAGAAGGTAAATGAGACTAAAGGCATAATTAAGTGAAGAGCAAGGCCCAGGAAGACATTACTAATAACCACAATAGAACTGTCAACCCCTAAACCCATATTGACATGGCTGTTGAGAAAATCCTCACTAATCCTAAACATCCATTCTTGTCTTGTTTTTGTAGAGCTAGTCATCTTTATCGGGGGGAGGGGAAGGCTTTTTAGAAGATAGTTGTAAATCTGCCTTCTTCGCAAGCAGCTGTGTATATTGTAAATAGGTATAATGGCCTTTTTATCTAAATATGAACTTAACTGCCTGTTACATGGGACTTCAGATTAACCACTATACTTTGTGTGGCATCTTTATCTCATCGATTTAAATACGAATGTTAAAAAAAAGAGAAAAAGATTCTAAGGCGTTCTGCGTATTTCTGTTAAAAATCCAGTCTGTGCATGTTTGTTCTTTCAGTTGCCCACAGTATCTTAATTTTAAGTGAGGCTGTTCATAGAATTACATGGATTTTTTCAAAAGAAAACATTTTTGAGAATAGGACTTGGAGTATTTTATTCTAGCTGTAAGATAACCAGGAACTAAATTGTACACTTGTGTTGCATTTTATACCAAACTCTTTACCACCTCAGTGTTGTTCATATTTAATAAGGCCTCTTTTATACATATGTCAGAGCTGCAGTTTTGTTAATTACTTAATGTTCATTAGCAGCTGATTCATGCAGTGCAAGAACCAGCTTTTACCTTCTTTAGTCAAGAGCAGTTGGCTTGCATATAGGTACAGAATGAATTCCTTGTTGCATAAACTTTTAACCGCTGTTGTCCTGTAGCTTGTTTGCAAAAAAACTTCTGGAACAATAGGCATTGCTCTAAAACAGGGTGATATTAGTCATGTCAGAAATGCTTCTAAGAGCTATCTTTGTGTTTCAGCACATGGCATCAACTTGAGGACAGCAGTAGATTTCCATTATGGTTTTTAAGTTCAAATATGAATTTAATTGCAGTATTTTTTTACTACTCTGTCATTTATTTTGCACTACATATGGGATGAAGTAGAGACACTGATATCCACTGGGACTGGAAAGCGTGCATCAGATGGGCCCATGGACTTAATTTCTGAATGAGGTCTTGCCAGTGGGTTTCTGGTTGGGGGTGGGAGGGAGGGGAGGGCAGGGAACAGGTTGGTGTTTGGTTTGGTTTTGCTTTTTTTAATGTATGTGTATATATTTTGTAAATGGGTGACAAACTGATCTAGATCTAGGTATATTCATAATGATTCTTTTAAACAGCGGTAAGGATGTGACTCAAACCAACAGAAGATAGGTGGCCCTGCTTTTTGCTCTGCTAGTACTTTAGTGAGTGTCTTCACTCAAAATGAGATAATCCTTCACTTGGGATGATTTGGGCAGAATCTGGTCCTGGGATGGTTGAAACCATCACTGTTGTCGGAATTGCACCATCAGGTATGCTGGACCCTCTGTGGTGTTCTGACCCCTTTCAGAGGGCCCTTGGCACTGCAGGAGCACATCTGTCTTCTTTTGAGATGAGCCTTTAGCAGTTAATCCTGACCACTTACTATTTACCCTGGTATCACATGTTTATGCACTGAAGGTTAAATATGTATTTTGATACATGTTTGTTAATTATGTATGGTCTGGTCTGTAAAATGAGATATATTCCTGTTTTGGTATGTATACTAGGTCCCCAAATGAACAGAAAGGCTTCTCTAGAGCCCTTGCACACTGTTGAGTAAATGCAGGTTTGTTGAGATTAGCTGACCCAAATAGATCCAAAGAGTGATGATCAAGTAGCCATGCTGCATGACTACTCTGACAGACTTGTCCCTGGAAACAGGAAGGAGGTCCTCAGTAAGTGTGTGTGGAGCACTGGAATTCCTGTGTTCAGCTGTTCTCTCTAACGTTGCCTTCACCCTTCCCAAAATGATGCGAAACCAGCATAGTTCAGAAGACAGGCTAGTGGCCTTAACGTTTTCAGTTTGAAGAAAAGGCTGTTTTAACAACTCTGAAATGCCTTTGAGTCCACAGAGTTTTCTTCCCCTTGCCTCCAGATTTCAAAACAAAATTTAGGGAAGTCTTTTCTACAGACTAGAACTTGCACGGCCACATAATCAAATCCTGATGAAAATTAGTTTTATTATAGTAACACTGATAAAATTTAAACACTAAGGCAAACAGTTGGCATATAGCACTAATGGGGGTCATGAAGGTAGTGGGCCATTAGTGAAGAGGTAGTTGGCTGTGTTCAGCTACATAAGCACGTTGTAGGGGTGATGTTCAATGCTTTTGCTGTTTGGCAGCGTACTAAAACCACCAAGGTCACTATCCTTTGCAAGTTCAGTAGTGAGGAGGTGAGTCCCAGTTTACACTTTGGAAATAAATCACCACAGCTCTCTTGACTTAATTCTTCGGAGGCGCTGTCCCAAATCCCATGTTCTTGCTTGTAGGAGGTGGAGGGGAAAAAACACACCTGCTCTTATTTCCTCTGGCAGCTGGTGCTGTGGGCAACTGTTTTGTTCACTTGGGAGTGGGGTTTTTTCCATTACTTTCAAGCTTCTAATGCAAATACTTGCTTTGTTTTCCATGTAAAAATCTGTTGAGCAAAAATATACTCATGTACACTACCATTAGTAGACTGTATTCTCTGCAAGTACCTCACATGTCTTCTCCTGCCTTGTTCTTTGTAGTATACTTATTCATGTACTCTTAACATTCGTATGTAGTGTGCAACTGTAATGTCATGCTTATGAGAGGGGGTTGGCTGCCTCCAGCCCATGTTCATCAATAGCAAAACACTTTAGATAAGTTATTTTGCACTTTCTTATGTATAAAATTGGTAGAAACTTATATTTGCTTTGTATCATTTAAAGACTCCTTTTGTTTCAGTAAATGAACTGTGTATAAAATACTTATGCAGTTAAAACTGTTTTTAGAAAGTATTTTTAATTTCAGCAAGTTTGGTTACTTGTTGCATGACTATTAACACAGCTGACTTTTTGTGTCAGTGCAATGTATATTTTTTTTGTCCTGTTATTAACTTGTAAGCCCTAGTTAAATGGCCATTTATTTGTACAGCATCAGGAGTAAATTGAAGATAACTGGCTAAGACTGGAGTGTGGAATTTTGTACTATATTGCAGAATCCAATATTTGTTTTTTGGTGGTTACGTAAAAGGCCTGACGATTTACTATCTAGTGTGCAATCTGTGATATCTGAATGTTCATTGTATATTTGTCTCCAATGCAAAAAGGTAGAGTAACACAATTACAACAATACATGATTAAATGCAATAGTTCAGGTACTGAAGTATTTTTTTCATTTCAAATAAATACCTGCTATTTACCACCAAAAAGCTGTTTTGCATTTGTTGGAAAGACACAACATTTGCAGCTGAATAAACATTTTTAACGTAGGAATGGTAACTAATGAGTTACATGTTTCTGTATTGTCATGAGGAGTAAATTTCTATACCTTGCTATACAGTTTTGCTTTCTGAACCCAAGTACAGTCATCCACAATGATGCAGTGTGAAATCATGTGTCTTTGTTTATTCTGTTTTGCTTTATAAGTGTCATTGGAGAGTGAGGCCTGCGGAATTTGGCAGTGTGTAGAGGAATAGGTTGTACTGATATAGAGAAAGCAGACAGAAAATTACATAGATTATGCTGGTAAGGACAGTGGAAGAGGAGGAAGTATCAAAATCCAGTTTAAATCATCTTCCTCTAGGAGAGAATGACTACTAGAGCAGAACTTGACAGTATCTGGTGAGAAACAGCCTAAGATCCCCAAATGCTGAAATCTTTTTTGTTAAATCCCATTTTTGTACCCTTTCTAAGCTGTTAATGCTAAAGGATGTGGGTTTTCATGTTAATTAGATGCCAACAATGGTGGCTAACAGTTCTTCTCTAACTGAAAAACAGGCTCTGATGAAGACAGGCTTGCCACGTTCTTGGCTGATAAGCACCTGGGTTGCTACTGCATTCTTGATATTTGACAAGTAAGTGATTTCATTGGTTGTAAAACAAAAGGAACTTCTACCAATGAATTTAACTGTAATGCTTACTGCATTTAACATTAACTTCTTCCATGAAGGAAGTGTTTTTAGTTAAGTGTGCTCTCAAGCAATAGGGACAGAAGGAATTTTCATGGCCTTCCTAAATCGTATCTTAGTTCTATAGCATCGGTAATATCCACTTCTCATATGTTCAAGTGTGAGAAGTGGGCTTTCCATATCTTAAATCTTTTTACACGCTAAAAGAAATGTTTTGTCTTTAACAGGGAATTCCTTGTTGTGTTACAGGGAAATTACTGTACTTCAGAGCATACCTGCAGATGTTTGCACTTGACACATGCTGCAGCCCAGCATACTGTTCTGCTGTCATGGAGCAACTCATGAATGAACTTCATTGAAGATTTTTGGGCCACTAAGCCATGCTGACAGAGAGTGTAGGGTCTGGCATCAGTACCCACTCTTTGTGGGGAGAGACGTACTCGTAACAGTAGCTCCAGGCTGCTCTACGCAGATGGATTGTTCAGCGTGCAGTACTTCAACCTCATTTTTTCATGGGCAAAAAAAGGAGTTAGTCACTTTCTTTGATCTGTGCCATACGAAGTTAGCTAACTTGTGCTTAACTTGGTGCAGCATTCTGAATGACGCAAAGAGCTTGCAGTTAAATATCGCATCCTGCCTGGAGAGTGCACTGCAGCGCCTTGTCTCCGCAGCTTGTGAAGTCTGATGGAGGGCATCATTCAGCTTTGGGAAGGTGAGCTAGCCTCATGGTGTGGTTCTGTGGCCCTCATGCACTCTCAGCCACCCAAGTGTGCACGTGCTCTTCTCCAAGTCTGGCAGCCTTAGCATGTCCAGAAACTCCCCCACACAGGTTTCTGAGAAGCCTGCCTGGATGAAACAAACAAAACTCAATTGCCTTTTGAGTTTTCCAAGCTGTTTGTGGAGCCAGAGTCTGAGTGACAGGCAGGCAGGGCTGTGCCGCTGCATCTGGCATCCCCCAGGCATGGTGGAGTGTGCAGGTGACAGGAGCAAGCATGGAGGAGCAGTGGGGGCTACAGTGCTGACAGACCTTTTGATTGGGAAAGTGCAGTCCCATCCCTGCCCCATGGAGCACAGGTTTTCGTGTTGACATTAGATAATGCAATCTAGAGTCCCTGTTGCAAATCGAGTGCTGGGAGAGTTAGTTTGGCTCCTTTCTGTCCAGACAAACAAATTGATCAGTTAGGAAAGCCACAAAGCTTTTTGTGAGGCTTCTCACTAAACCCAGGCCCAGGAGAAGAAAGAGCGGTGCCCTACATAATTCATGGCAGCTCAAATGTCGGTGTTGGAGCAGTAAAATCCCCAACAGGCATCAGATTAGGCAAGCAGCCAGTTTTGGAGTGAGACAAGGCAGTTGGTGAGTGACAGGGCAGCTCACTGCAAGGGCACAGGCCTTTAACTGTACCACAACTCCCACCAGGCAGAAGCACCTCCCAGGACACTAAAACAAATGGCAGGTCTTCCAGTGCCTCTGTTTGGTGTGCCTGTTGTTCACAGAGGTCTGTAGTGCTCAGGTTTGGGGGGGGCGTTTGTGCTTATGAGCTAAAAAAAGTGGCATTTCATCCTGTGATAGTGCCATAGCCAAGCCCGTTGTTACCAAATTTATGGCCAGTATACTGCTAGCAGCTTCTCTTTGATCAGCCTATTCCCTCCTCTATGCTCCTGTCAAGCGCTGGCACACCAAAGAGAAGACAGTGCAAGGGGCTGCTGTGTGATCCACAGAGACCATACAGGCTTTGGACCCAATGAAGGAACGTTCCCATCTGTGCAACGGCATGTAACTCCAGCCTGCTCCATCTCCTTGGAGCCAGAGGATCACGGATGATGATAATGATGATGAGAGTAATAAAGCCCTGCAAAGCAGCACTCAGAAAGTTCAGCTACACAAAATGTCACTGGCATCAGAACCTAAACACCTCTCCCTTATTTTTCACCCACTTCTGAAGCACGGGGGAGTTTTGGGTGGCTGCACAACAGAGGAAGACAACAAACCTGATTTTTGTCTAACTAAGAACACTGTGCGTTTGTTCCCCCAAGTATTAATGTACAAAGAAGCCAGCGTGTGGCTCAGACTCAGGCATACACAGCTACATAATGAAGGGTCCTGGGTAGCAGAAGTAGGTATGAAACAATTGTGCAACTCCAGCTTTAGGTGAAAGCCCAGAGCCTTATCTATGCGAACAAAGTAATGTGCAGAGTTACTGGGACTACAAACCTAAAGAAATAGCTGCCTCAATGCCAACTGGAATAAATAACCACAGCAAAATGTGATCAGCCATAAGCAACAATGGGTCATTACGCACCAACAGAACAGTAGCATCTTCTATAACACTGGAAGCAGAAGAGATGGACAAGACACTGAGTCAGCCTATGAATAGATGGGTGTTTTCTCCTGTAGCACGCTGTGCCCAGATTATGGCAGGAAAGGATAGCTGTGGCAGGTCTTCATGCCCACCTCCCACTGGAAGCAAAACTGCGGCTGAAGGAAAAGTTGATTTCACCATTTTTGTACTTCCCCCATGCTCCAAATGGTACTATGACAACCGTGCTGTTGTCTTCAGTGCCAAACTGTATTGCCTGAAAGAGGAAACAAGCTGTCAGCATAACTACCTTGCTTGGAAAAGGAAAAAAGTGCCTGGCTCTACATGGGACAGCATGCCCTGAGGCTCAGGTGTTCCTTGCCCCTTCCCAGTCCTGACACTCCATTCTGGTGTGCCCCAGAGCTTTCCATAGGATATGCCACCATCCAGAACCCTAGTGAGAAACTGGCCATTTCTGTCTATGCTAATCACATATTCAGCACAAGAATAAACTGCAGTTATTGTCCCATGCAGTTCAGTGGATCATCAGCTAAGCAAGTTAACTGAAATGATGCCTACCTGGCAAGGATGTGGCAACACTCAGGGTAAGGCAAAGGCTGGGTGGTGGCACTAGGGAATGTCTCAAGCAGTGTAGTGCAATTTACTTGAACATGTAATTGTACACTTCATTTTTTTAAAACAAACAAAAAAAAAAAACCAACAAGCATTTGATGCCAAAATGGGCCCTGGCATTACCTGCTCGGTAACAACGTGGGCAGCTTCAGGAGGATCATGGCACTGGCTAATGAAGTCACAGATCTCCTGACTGTTCACCATGAAGTTAATACCATCTGTAGTGAGGACTAGGAAGCTGTCATCAGCGTGCTGCAACTGCAAAAGCACACAGTGTGCACAACAATGGAGCAAGTGCTGCAAGGCAAATTAACTGCCCTAATTTATACTAAACTCTGTTGCAAAGAACCTTTTCAGGAGATGCTGTGGGCTTTCCTGCTTTGTGTGCAAAGACTAACAGGAACCTCCAAACCTTTGGCTAGCCAAAGACTCCCCCTTGAATCCTCAGGTGTGTCTATCAGCCACACCAACTGTGTTGCTCATATTGGAGGAGAGAGTCTGAAGGTGCTTCCAGTTCTAGGAAGCAACCATCTGAATACACTGAGGCCAAAAGACCAGATCCATACATGACCCAATAAAAAAAAGGCTTCCTTAAGGAAGGATTTCAAGGAAGACATGATAGCACTGCAGACTTCTCCCGAAGCCCCTCAAGTCTAGCAGATGGCATTTAATTAGGACCAACTAAATATAAGTTCCCCAGGACCTGAGAGTGGCATTGCAGAAAACTAACAGAATTATCAGTTGAGAGGAGTGCCTTCGTGCAAATGTGAAGGCAGATATGCTGAATACCTTCTGGGTGGTCAACTTGTTTTCTGGACAACTAAGGTGCATACAACTGCCTTTTTCTCCTCTGTTCCTCCTAAGAGTATAAACCTCTATGATTTTTTTGATGACAGCCCATTCATATCCCACCTAGTTCTCAGTGATGGTTTTATATCGCATTAACGTCAGAACTATTCATTTGACCACAATACCCAAACAGACTAACACCTTTGTATTTCAGTAATAGATCTTATGTGTTATCTTTCTTCCCTCATGCTATATTGTACTGTGAGAAATGGGATTTAGAAGTTGATCTGGTTGAATTTAGTATCAAGGCCAGATTTTCTGCCCTGTTAGTGTTAATCTGAAGTGACTTAATTAGAATTGCTCTCCAGTTACTTCACCACAAATAAAAGCCAGTGCTTGGCCATCCGGCATCACCTGGGCACATCATGTGGATACCGCCACCTACATCAAATACCTGTGATGCCCCTTAGTCTGAGTGTTGCTGTCCCTGTAAACCAGGACTTCTTTTACCTGAACCCTTTTTGTTTCTGGTTGGGCTATCACTCCACTGTTTTTAAGATCCAAATCTCCTATGCTCCGTGTCATTGCAAGTCTGCCATTCACATGAGGTTGTCCCAGACTGTTCCAGGTAATGAAGCCACCGCAATTCCTAATCCTGTCCAGAGGCACAAAAGAAAAAGCAAGCATGAGTTACTGCTTCACACCATTACCCCTGTGCAATATTTGCAATTTCTGTCACTAGCTACTGATGAAGAATGGGGTATGGAGGACCTAAGATGTTAGACTGAAGTTTGGCTTTAGCTGTTTGAAGGGTCCACAGAAGGGATATGTCTTGATGGGCTGAATCCTGACCTGGGCACCATAGTGCATTTCTGCAGGTCTTGTCTCGGCAGTTTTGGACAAGTCTGAGCCAGGTAGTCACAGGTCTGTACAAAGTCCTAGCTATGCTGATCTTACTGCTGAGACAGTTCATACTCATGTAGGACTTTCCATATCCCCAGTCCTCTAAATGGAACCATGTGAATTAACTGGTGCTGTGCTGCTTTCTGCCCACTCAGAGATGGTCTCGGGGTATTATGTTCAACTCTCTGCTTCCTTCCAGGCCTAACCAAGCAGCAGAACACCAGCACATCCTGACTGAGGCGCTGCCCTGGGAAGACACATCATTAGCTGACAGGTACCTTTCCTTCTCTTCTTTTCTTTCTGGAGTATGGTCAGTGGTGAGTTTCATGGCCTTCCCCTTTCGACACAGCAAAGCGCGACTGTCTCCCACACTTGCCACAACTAGCTCAATACCATCCCGGAGCAGAGCCACTGTTGCAGTGGTCCCAGAGTTCATCAGAGTTGCTATAAATGTCATATCAAAGAGAGAGGTTTTAGCATAGCACTGCCTCAAAGTACAGGACCATTTATAACAGTTCCAATTGGTAAAATGAAGACAACTTGTGCTCTATGTTACCAGTAAGTAACTGCTTTTACATTTAAACTAAATCTACATCCAAAAAAAAACAACAAAAAAAAGGAAACATGCATGTAGGACTGGGGAGAGAGAGAGGAATTGGCAAGGATAAATGTTTCTGTGCAACAACATGGCTCAATGCAAAGAGGGCAAGTGGAATAAAAGCAGTTACAAGGTACGGTGGCTTTTTTTCCAGCTTGTAGCCAAATGTTTTTCTAGCTAGCTATTAAAACTAGCTCACCTCAAGTTACAGGGTTATCACCCTTGTCCCTGAGTGCAGTGACTGTATGGGTGACCCACCATAAAGCTGATTGCTCTTCCTTTCTGTTAGGTGGTGAAGTGGGCAATTGAGTAATAGTAATTGTAGCTCCACATAGTTCACCAGAAAAGAAACTAGATCACTCCTTTATACTAGCCTGTGTCATCCTCCCATTGCCGTCAGAGTGGTTACAATCTCCTGCTTCCTCCAGTCTTGCCAAGAGATGAAGGGTTTCAGCCTGCAGATCTCTGGCTTTTTCAGAAAGGAACACTGCTCTTCTCAGACCCTGTCAACTTGCTGGAGGTCCCAATGCAAAGGTGAATTCTGCCTCTTGCCTTGTGCCTGCAAACAGATGCAGTCAGCTGGCAGTGCTGTCATCTGGGCAATCTGCCCTGGGCAGCAGTGGGATCTGTTTACAGGGGGTGTAGGTATGCCTAGGGGGCAAACCAGAGCCCTTGGTGTTGCGTTTCTCTTACAGCTGAGCTGACTTGAGTTCAGAGACCTTGGTAGCTTAACTGGTGCCAGTAAATTTAAGGGCTTCTTAAGTTTCTACAACACCAGAAAAAAAAAAAGTGCTTGAAAAGGAGAACTATGAGATCTGGAGTTATCTGCAGCGAAGGAACTGCCAGAAGAACCATCCAGCTTTCCTTTGTTGCTTGTTCTTTTGAAAAGAGCAGCCCCATTTTACAGTTAGTGTCTTCCCATCCCCAAACTAGGCAAAGCTAACCCAATGAAAGGTGCCTGGAAAGACCTGAGCTATCACAGTAAAATGTCTGGCATTTGCTATTGCCCAGAACACATTTGTATTCACAGCCAGTGCAAATCCCCTTGAAAGGCCCTCTGTAGGTCTCCTGCATTCTGGGCTTTTCCAGTTTTTCCAGGTTTTAAAAGCAAGCCAATTTGAAAGGCATTTTGGGCTATTTTAGGAATGAGAATCCTCAGTTACATTCTTGTTTTCACATCACTAACAGTTAAAGATCTTTCTACCATCACTTCAATGCAGAGCTCAGCTACAACTATGTACACTCCTAGCTCTGGCCCTGCTGCCCTGACTCTGGGGAGGTGGATGGATCTGAGACAGGACTGCGTGTCTGAGCCCAAGGAATGCCAGCCAGTCCCATCTCTGCCCAGTAGCCAGCAAACAGTGTACACACAGCACGACCCCATGTGTACTATGGAAACAGAAATGAGAGTGCTCTGGGATTTTGGAGACCTCCTTCCCCAACTCCGCAAGGTCTCAGTACCCCCATGTAAGTAAAACAGGGTTGGCAGTAAACTGAAGTGCAGAGCCCTGAAAGATGCATTGAGCCTTGTTGTGCAGAAAAAGCATCAAGTTGATGAATCAAAAAAAACTCACAAAACAGTCTAAACTAAGCTTGTGTTATTGTTTAAAACAGGTATTATTACTGCAGTGAGGTCTTGGTTTAGCTATAGGCTTAATCAAGATGTCAGTCGTGAACATCAACCACAGTGACTATGGTCAAATCTTGGACTACATTATGGCTGCCATGCAGGCTATAATATTCGAACTATTTAGATGCCAGTAACTTCTGACTATTCAGGTAAGCACTGACATCCTGTTTCTAATTTGAAGCAAGGACTAGTCCAGTGCAGGATCACTTTGAGGCACATTATGAAAGCAAGATGCTAAAATTACCAGCGCAGTTAGACATTTTAGTAGTGCCAGTAAAATACCTGTTTTAGCCAACAGTTAAAAGAATTGAAATGAAGAACATATGTAAAACTACCTTTTTATTTCACAGAAAATATATTTTATTTAGACATTAAAATTAATGCAGAACTGCTACTACTCTCCCATTTCATTCCTTGGTTTTGGAGTTATGTTGAAAAACAGCAGTTTCTGAAAAAGTTAAGATCTGTGGTCTTTAGTTCCTAGATGACTAGAAACATTTGGATATTGAGGTGAAGCTGCATCTTTCAAGTGCAAACTCTCTAAGAAAAGAGCTGTGACTACAAAATCAAGGGATGGTCCTAAAGAACAAGTCAAGATACTGCCCAGAATGTGGTAATAGTTGTACTGACTTGAGCTTTACATACATCTATTAGTTAAATAGCACTCCTGGAAAAATAAAAGCTGCTCATGCTTTCTTCCTTCGAACACATTAGTGATCCAGGTAGGAGTGCAAGAACTAGTAGCTTGACTTACAAGCTTTATGTGATTTCTAGCATAGCTCAAAAACACAGGAATGATAATGGGATAACATTTCTAACACTTTACTGCAACTGCTGCTAGTTTATTTAGTAATATCAAAATATGTTGCATATATATATTGGTTTTAACAATTAAAGAGTTTATTTTGTTTTCCTGACAATTTCACTAAAAAACTAAGATCTTTCAATAGGTTCTTAACACTCACTGGACAACTTCTACTGCAAGTCATCTCAACTAATGTGACAAAGAGGATGTGGGAACCTTCCAGTAGTCCAGGCTAGGAACCGCTGGACTCCTTCACCTGGGACAAAATTAAGCAGATCTCTCTTTCCACTGAAGCCCAGCATATAGTGTCGAGGGCCTCCAGTTCTAGAGCTGCTGACCAGGTACAGTGTCTGCCACAAATAACACGCACACAGAGGCAAATAGAAAATTCACCCAGGGACTTTGTTCAAACAAAATAAACCTGCAACACTGGAGATGAAAGAACAAGAGCTGCAGAACTGGAGATGTAGTCACTCTAGAGTTTGCCAGCACACTCTTGCAGGTCATTTATAAGTACTAGAGGCTTGCACATGCATCTTTTGCTACAGATAAACCAGCCTTGGTATTTTTGGAGAATTAATACCATTCTTGCCTTTCTGCCAAAACTGTGTGACAAAACCAGTTTAAATCCAGTCAAATAAAAACTCCTTTTGGTTTTGACCTTTTTTTTTTTTTTACTGTGGAGGTAAGTAACCAACCCACAAATCAATCAAAGGACTTTATCAGTGCTACAGGGCCAGCTGTCTCATACATGGCAAGAGTGGCAACTCTGAACATCTTCAGTACAGAATATGGCCCAATCTGTTTCCTCAAGGTTATTTATATATTTATATATATATATATATTTACATATAACACAAAAATGGGGAATTCAAACTAATGCCAGCTAAAATGGGCCCATCTTAAAGGCATTGAATAGAAGTACATTAATTGTTCTGGCTCATGGGAAAATATACAAAATAAACACTCCTTTAATAGTGTAATTAGTATTTTCGAATTTGATTAGGTAATAATCAGGATAAAAAGGCTGACTGTAATGTTGATGGCTTTACAATACATTCAGGTAAAATTTCTGCAGCTCTCCCTTTTCCTCAGTGTTGCAGGTTAACATATTCAAAGAAATAAAAATCATGTTTGAATGGTAACTTAAAAAAACACAATACCAAACCCCACTACTTTTTAAATTTAGTTATTTTAAAACAACTTTCGCTGTTTGCTCAGCACAGTAAGATTACAGGAGTGCATTTCAGACACTCCAGTTCATACCTGCCTATGTTTTAATAAGATGGCTATTCCAGAAGTGAGTGGCCAATGTTATTACGGTTGGATGAACTGAATGTGGAGGTCGATGGAAAGATTCCCTGTTGTCTTCTCCAAGTAGTGGATTACAGTGAACAGAAGCAGTAGCAGTACCTTGTAGGAGAGCACTAAGCCAGGAGAGGGTTTGTCTTACATTTCTCCAGATAGATGCTCAAATTTCCTGAAGCATACAATTCACTTTCTTATTTCTGTCCTTGTCAAGCAAAGCTGTTCAGCCTTTACAATTCAGATTTTATAGCTGGTCCAAAATATTGGAAAATTCTGTCCATCTGTGTTAACAGCTCTCCCATGGATAATGACCTATTTGTTGGACAGCTTCCTTTGCTGTGTCCTATGCCTAAATTTAGCAGTGATTTAAAAGTGACTATTTAAATATGTGGAAGCAAATTAAAATACATTTTTAAGAGATATCAAGCATCATATCTCAAGGCTCAGGCATATCTCTAAGCTGTTATTGATTAGAAAGGATTTAGGTGGAGACCAGATTATCCCAGATCTGCCTACAGTAAGTTTCTTACACTTTTGTGTGAAACAACAGGCACAGATCACTGTCAGAGAGGATACTAGACCACTACAGCACCCCAACAGCACTAGTGAACCTCATGCCAGACATAGCTAGTTGCTCCAACAAGGCACATCTCTAGTTCTGTTAAATGTCCCTGCCCATGGCAGGGGGGTTGGAACTAGATGATCTTAAGGTCCTTTCCAACCCTAACTATTCTATGATTCTATGATTATATGAGGCTTTTATCCTTCAAATAGTAATATAGACAATGTGTCAAACTACATCCATGCAATTTTGGCTACAGGGATTTGTCCCAGAACTTACTTTCCTTAAAACACCCAGGCACACGCTTTCAAGGCTGGTCATGTGTTAATAAAGACCTGGACATCCTGAACATGCACTGGGGTTTTTTTGCAGATATAGTGAAAGAAGTGAACCTAGTGGGGTCATCTGTTGGAAGAAGACTAACCTATTATTTTCCACTTCATCAGCTATGGCTGGGTTTCACAAGGAGGTCAGTCTTGGGGAGCATCCAGCATACCCCAGTTACCCAGTGTTGCACAACCAGCCACATTTTCAAGATACTTCAGCAACAGCTTGACTGTCACATCTAGAATAGCCACAATTATTCAGAAATTTTGCTGGCAAACTGAATCAGTTTGGAAGTAGGCTTCCAACAAGGATACATGCCAACCATTGAAATTTTATGTAATTTTCAAAACAGCAGCAACAACAAAAATATCCACACCAAGCAGTCAACATAATATCAAATTATTTTAACAATAGATATGCAAAAGGTTTTATTTGTTCAGAAATCCGCACTTGTCTTTGCACGCTGTTACTCCACTCTACTTTACAGCTTGATTTTCAGCTGGGCAACCAGTCAAGAGCCCTGGGCTCTTTTAAATCCCATGGGCTCCTGCAAGAGCTTGCAGGTGCTCAGCCTACCTGAGAAACACTGAGTGCTTGTCAGAGTGTGGCCCTGGTGGATGTTTGGTAATGCTTTTGCCCTCTATTTTGCTTGACCTCAATCTTTTTTAATGAATCGGGTTTGTCCAGTATCTTGGTAACTGTAATGTAAATTTGCTGGCATTTGCATTATATTTCATTAAGCAGTACCAGTTAGTTAAATAATATGAGAAAGAAATACTATGAACACTTGCAAAATGCTCAACTTGCTGCACAACTTGTCTGTCAGATAATGTTATCTATTTCTGTCTCACGTATGAAATGCTACAATCAGAAACCATTTTCAGAATAACTAACTCACCCATAGGTCAAAAGTGACTCTGGACTTCTTTACCACATCATTTTTTTAAAAAAGGATTCCAGTATAAAATAAAAAGGGATATAATGGGGAAATGAGCTATATAGATTTAATTCCCCTTTCTTAAGGGCTGCAAGACTGTTTTCCCTGATATCTTATCTTGTACCAGGTAAGGCAAAAGATTCATATCCCTCACAGTGCTGCAACAGTTAGGCTACTGGTCCTGCCAAGAAATATTTGAGTCTAAATACATTCATCTAGCAGGTAAAGTGCAGGAAGCCACTCCATTACTTAACTGTATTAATTTGTTGCTTAAGAAAAGTACCTTGAGAATACAGTATCACTTCAGTCTCTAGAGTAGTTGTTGGTTTCAAGTCCTTCTTGGAGAGAAAACATACATAGTTTCTGTTCTGAAAACTACCTCAGTCATTTTGCCAACACCTGCACCAGCACTGGGACAGGATGTTTTGTTTTGTTTGTGGGTTGGGGGTTTTTGTGTGGTTTTGGTGGTTTGTTGGGGTTTGGTTTTGTTTTGGGTTTTGGTGGTTTGGGATTTTGTTTTGTTTGCTTGTTTGGGGTTCTTTGTTTTGTTTTGGTTGGTTTGGGTTTTTGGTTTTGTTTTTTTTTTTTAATTGGGTTTGTTTTGGGGTAGGGAGTTTGGTGGAGTTTTTTCTTGTTTGTTTGGTTTTTAAGACTGGCTAAACTGACTCTTTAAATTATAACCTATTGTCTAAGGAAACTCTTGTGACAGAACTCAGATGAGGACCTCTATCTCCCTTCTCAAGGGAGCTCTCTATAAGCTCCAATTGCTGGAACTGGAACTTCAGATGTGGTTTGTCCCTAGACACATGCAAGAACCTGGTAACAGCCAGGACTAAGATCTGGTGCCAGCTTTACCACAGCCTTGCCACAGACAACCTTGTTTCCTCTTCACTGCTTTTTATCCTGTCACACTCAGCTACTCTTGTGATTCTGTTTGTGCAGAAGCAGTATCAATCGTATTAATTTGGCTTGTGCTCCTCCTCGATAAGGAGGTTAGAAAGGGGAACATTTCTTTTGACACTGTTTTTAACCCATAGGAGTAACAGTTAAAAAAACAAAGCAAACCCCCCAGAAAACCAGCATCAAAAATCCCCAACAATCCCCCCTCCAGATTCCTCACACAGTAGTTATGCTCTTTGCAAACCTAAACCACTCATTACTAACTTGACATACACTCTCCTTGACAGAATCACATTAGGATGAATTCATTTATGATTATGTTAACATCCAGATTAATAACTCCCCCAGTAAACTTGATCTAGACTTTTATAGCTTTTTCATTTTCAGGAGGTAAAAAGTAATTGTTTCATTTTGCAGTAAGCAATCAGAGCAAGAGTTTATGTTAAATAAAACTGTTTCTAAGCATTTTTTGGACATTTTACTATAAAACTACTGAGCAAATAAGAAAAACCTTTTGCTCCACACCGTAAGAATATTTTTTACCTACCATCAGTAGACAGATGAGCATGCCTTTCATATGCTTTGTTTATTTCTAGAAAAGCTTTGTTCAGAACATTTTCCAAGTTCTCCTCCTCAGCAAGAAATTCTCTGGAAACAAACAAGTGAAAATAAAATTAGGCTTCTTTCCAATACATCTTGATCGATCTTTTCCATAGCCTTATCTCTGTGCATGCACTGAATACTGCTGGACTTCAGTGAAGGGTTAATAGACCTGCACTGGAAGCATAATTCTGTAATTTTGAAAATACATAAATTCTTCTTCCAACACCCAGGTATGTGACATGCAGATACAGAAAGAGTGCATGTAAGAAGTAGGTCAGCAATCACAGTGCCCCCATCTGCAAACAGTCAGTTCACGCTCTCTCTGCACTCCTGGTCCTTTCCTGGAAGGTGAGTACAATCGTATTTTCCCCTCTTATCTTTGCGGGCTTGCTCAATGGGGCAGGCACCATACAAAATAAGTAGTTCATAACATGTCTGTTGTAATGGGCTGTTCCAGTCCCATGTTCCTGCTGTCCCATTGGGCTAGGTGGTTCTATAACCTAAGGAGAATTAGTAACAATGTATGACGCACTGGTTGCCCTTCAGTCCTAAGGAAGGAATCTTTACTGTAATTCATTTGACATGTATTCACTTGATGCACACTTACTTAATATATTTTTCCATGTACTTATCACAGAAATCAGCTGCTGCTGCCCCACCATGTCCATCATATACTGCAAAGTACAGGACATCCTTTGTCAGCTCAGCATAATGAAAGCGGTCTTCATTTTCCTTGCGTTTCCCAATATGGCTACTGCAGCCCACATTGGCCAGGCTTACTTTTGGAATTGGCTTCCCATACTTTATGCTTGGTGGAAGAAGAATAGGTTCATCAATGCGATTGTCCCAGATGCCAAAGGTATCCCATGTGGCAGGTCGCCCACTCCCATCTGGATCGAAGCGGGAAGCACGATGCTCAGAGGTGGAGCTGTAGCAGGCAGTTGTTGGACGCTTCTCGTCTTGCAAGAGGCGGGATGTCAACACAGCTCTCCTTCTTACTTGATACCCTCCATTCCGTACCAAATTAATTAATGTACTTGTTGACATAACTTGTCTTTGCAGAGATTTGTAGGAATAAAAGATCTGCAGCTGCTGGAATGTCTTCTAAAACAAAGAGAAAACTGATCAGGAAACAAGAAGCACAAGAAGAGGAATTTTCAATTACATCATTCAGGAAACAATGTCACCCTTGGAGCCCGCTAATCATGCATAGCACAGAACTGCCTAGAAGAAACTAGAGCTATCTGCATGACTCACTGAGAAACAATCCTACACAGACAAGCCCACATCTAATGCGGAGTACTGCAGACAGATCGAGGTAAGACATTTCTGCTGGCCACCCACAGAAAGATATCCTGCATTTTCAAATGTTGAAGGGGTTGTGATGGAACAAATGAGAGTGATAATGACTTTGCTGCATGTCAGCTAAAATATGAGTATGCAAAAATATGAGGTAAGGTTGTGAAAATGAGCTTATCATGCACGCTCTTCAGACAATAGCTGAAACATCTGCACTGTGGCTTCCCAGGGTGAAAGGAAGAAATATCTTTGCTTAAAGAGGTTTTTTTCATTTGCACATGATATTCAGTTCTGTACTCTTCAACAGAGCTCAAAGCTCACTGCTTTACATGCTCTCTGTTTACCTTTTAATGCAATATTAGATGAAGTAAGGTTTCTTTACTTAGCACTTACAGAGTAACTGTCAAGTTGATAAACATCCAGATGTGCTGAGAATCCTTGTTATTGCACCAAATACAGGCTAAGCTACCAGGTGAATGGAACTGACCACTTGGAATTTTAACATTTTCCATTTTACTAAGGGGTGACACAAACATCCGATCTGCATTTCAGTATACTTACAGGTATTTAAAAACTTGTTTACTTCCTTGAGTTGCTTTTTCTTTTCTGTTACCCTTGACTGGTAACAACAGTATGTTAACCTCCTTCTGTGCAACACAGCGTGACCAGATTGAAAGCCTGCCAATTAACAAAACCCGCACTTGATTTCACTTCTGTCAGCTTGAAAGCAGAACATGAAACATTAGGTATCTTTTCATTTCGCAGTATCCACAGCATGAATCTGAAGAGTAATCCAAAATCCCAAGATAATTAATGTATTTGTTCCCTATCAAATTCAACTCTCAAAAGGCCTTTTTTTTTTTTTTTTTCCAGGAAAGCATAAGGACTGATGATGGTTTTGCTTTTCAAGTGCCTCTGCAAGTCACAAGTAGGAAGCTGATCTTTAGTTTCTGTGATGTAAATAGTTGTGCTTCCAGTTGGACATAAGACAGCCTGTGCTTTCCTAACTGATACATTTGCAAGTGCAGGGCAAGCCTATCTTGGGAAAGCAAGCCCAAGGTATTGGAGAGGGGGGCATTGGTGTTAAAGCCAAAGTCCAAGACAGACATTTGGAGGTGGATGTCTGTTTTGAGGTGCTCCATCTGATCCTGTTATTCTGTACAGATTTATTTTTTTAATGTAAATAAATAGTTCCTGCAGTCAGACGCTGAAATGCAGTGCTTGAAGCAAATGAAGCAAGTGCTTAAACTGCAGCCCAGTGTGCATGGTGCCCTTTTTACAGTCTATTTGACAGATGGAAATTTCCCAGACTGAGAGAAGGGGGTGGGGGGAAGAGAAGAAACCCGGAAGAAAGAGAAGTCATGCCTGCTGCCCTGGGGGATTAGATGTATTCTAAAAAGGAATTTAAAACTCTGAGCACGTATAACTGCTCTTGCCCTGCATGCTTTCCAAGCCCCACAGATGTGGGTAGTGCTGATATCTCTGTATGTTTAGCTCATCTTAAATCAGAGGTTTTTTGGTTTTTTGTTTAAATCAGTGACAATATTATCTCACCCGCTGCCTGACTAATGAGCTGCACAGGCTGCAGCCCTTTAAAGAGGTCTCTCCTGCTATTTCCTAGTTACGAGTTAGCACCCCACCGGCTGACTAGGGCTGGCCCGGCACAGCTCTCTACCGCCGCCCCACTGCACCGCGAGCCCTGCCTGTGCTTTCCCCGGGCTGCAGTGAGGGGCTCCGCAGAGCCGGGAGGGCAGCGCCGAGGCTGCTCCTCGCTGCTCCCCTGCCGGCCGTTCCACACGGCAGATGGTGTCCATCAGTTCACTCCCTCCCGCCTGCCTGCCGGCCGCCCCTGTCACGGCTCCTGAGGCTCCGCCGCCCGGAGGGACAGGTGTCGGAAAGCCGGAGGGGAGCACGCCTCCTTCCCCAGGCCTGCCGAGGCCGGCGCCGTCCAGCTCGTCCCCCTCGCCGAAAGGGTCGAGCGGAGGAAGCCGTTTCCCAACCCTGGGTCCCAGCCTCGCTCCCCGCAGTGGCCGGGGGCACCTTCCCGGGCCCTCCCCTCCCTCACCGCAGCCTCTGAGCCGTGCAGAAGCTGAACGTTGCCGCCGGGCTGCCCCGGGGATGCGGCGGCCCCTACCTCCTTCAGCGCCCTGACAGCCGGCGGCGAGCGGAGCCCCAGCGGTGCAGGAACCCGGCGGCCACCGCCGGCCGCTGCCTGCTCCGCCGCGGCCCTGCCCTCTTCGCCGCTCCCAATGACGGCAACGGCGGCGGCCGAGCCTCCTCCCGCTCCCCCGCCCCGCCCCGCCGGCCGTTGGGCCCTGAGGCGGCTCGTGCCGGGGCCGTTACGGAGGCCCCGCCGCTGCCTCCTCCTCGTAGAGCCCCGACCCAGCGGCGTCCTCGCCCCGCCGGTGCCCGCCGGGTGGAAAGCACAAGGGTTAGGGTTAGGGCCGTGCTATAGCTGCGGCGGGCGGGCTGCGCAGGAGGGCCTCGGGGAGAAAGGCGAATGTCGTTGAGGAGAAACGTGGCGGCGGGTTTAAAATGCACCTGAGCGTGCTGCTCCGAGGCGGCTGTGCTATGGAAGTGCCCACCGCCTGCTCCTTACTTGACTTGTGTCCAAGTGTCAGTTTGAAGAGGTCATTTTGCGTGGCGCTACTGACACAGCCTTCGACCTTTGACGCAGTCTGGTAAATGGTGTGGCTCTGATTACAAAAGCCTCTGAAACACACCTTCCCACTGACCTCATGCTGTCCACTACCGACGAGGGTACTTGAAAACAGAAGAAAAACCACGGCTGTGGTTTCCATAGGAGCAAGGAGATCACTGCCAAGTTTATCCTACACATTCATCAGGTAAAGGAAGATTTTTGGGGGGATTGCTTTTTAATTTCAAGCGCATTCTGCCTTCTAACTTTCATTTGTCACTGACTTTGACCTCATAAAAATCCCGTTAAAATGTGATACTGGACATGCAAGTTTACAAACTGACAACTTCAATGTCCCAACTAGGGACTTCACAAAGGCTTCATCAGTATTTCAGGAAAGCAAGTTCTTTGGTCTCCTGACTATGAGCACAGCTTCTTAAGAAGTGGCACCTATGGGTCTTTATCTAGTGCTGTTCTTAGGTGACATTCTTACAATGCTGCCTTTAATATTTATCATCTGCTTAATGACACAGTAATGTCACCTTCCTGTGTTCTGAACCAAGCTTAGTGATAGCCTTGGCTGCAGTGAGCATAATATTGTGGAGTTTGGGATCCAGCTGAGTGCAATGAAGGTTAGTACTAAGGCAAAGGTTTTAGATTTCAGAAGAGCAAACTTCAGCTCACTCAGAGCCCATCTGGCAGGGATTCCATGGGAATTTTCAGTGATATCAATCAGCCTTTGGAATAATCTCCCCAGGGAAGTGGTGGACACTGCAGTGTTGGATGCTTTTAAGATTCAGCTGGACAGGATGGGACATCTTTTCTAGGTCATGCTTGCCTTGAAAGGTTGGACCCACATGATCCTTGAGGTCCCTTCCAATCTGGTATTCTATGAAATGATCTCTTTGAAAAATGAAATTATGTCAGCTGTCTCCCTGCTCTGTTAAGTAGGGGACAGTTAAGCAGTTCTGACCAATGTGCCTTGACTGCCAAATCCATTGGCCTCTGGACAGAAAAGCAGCAAGAAAACCCCTTCTAGCTCTTACAGTAGAGGTCTGCTTGGAGGAGAAGGGGTTAGGTAAGCATGGTAGCACCTACTAGATTGTTCTGGTTTCCAGATGTGTGGTGTCCCACTCAGAGTTTAGAATGAAATCTGACCCTGTGAAACTTACGGGGATAGTAAACACTCATCTATCGCTGCAGGTTGTTCCCTGGTTCCCATGTGTCCTCAGTGAGACAAAGGAAAAACAATGTTCTGTGGAAACCAGCTCTCCTGGCATCTCGAAGAAGTGTCAGGGGCCTACATGATATTAGGCACAAGAGCTGAGAGACAATTTCTGCCCATGAAAGTTTGCTATGCAGGCCATCACAGAAATTATAAATGTTTCATGCTGAGCTTTTATGTGCGGTGGAACTACTCTTACATTTACATGGTTTTGAAAGGTAAGTGGGAGGCAGCTGAGGAGGCAGCAGCAGGAATTTGAAGTGGCAGGAGGAAAGAGGCAGCAGGTGTGATAAGAGCACTGTGAGAAGGCAGCAGACCTGAAGACAAGGCCAGAGCAGAATGGTGAGGATGCTTGGGATAACAGGTGGGGACAGAGAATGGGGGGATAGGCTGCAGTGCAGCGCTGGGTATTTTGAGCGGCCTCTGACAGCACTCAGAGGACAGAAGGCAAAAAAAAAAAATCAGGAACAGGAGCTATGTATTTTGAACAACATATTTTGTACTATGAAACATTTGGTTTTGACTGCAAACAGTTAATTTGGACTTTCCCCTTCCTTTGTTTTTTTTTGCTTTCTAAAGGATGAGTTTTCTATATTCCAGTGCTCCTAAGGAATTTTTGCTCCTGCAAGATTACCTTTCTTGCTCTTTTCTATCTTAGTGCCTTTGGTTTTGCTTCTCCATCATGTTCCTGACCTTTCCCACCCTTGTCACTTTTCTGCTTTATTTTGTTCTCCTTTTTCTTCATAATTTGCACATATTATTTTTGGGATTATTTATCTCCTGCTACTTCTCTTCAGTTTTTTACTTACCTTTCTTTCCTGTGTGCTTCCATGTCTCATGTGACTGGAAAACAAATCAACCTATGGGGGAGCAAGGGGAGTTGGTTGTCAGTGTGCTAGCATACCGTCCTGCCCAGAACTGTAACTGAACACAGCAGCTGTGCATGGAAAAGAAATGTCCATTGTATACTCTATGTATTAGATCTCAGATCAAGCTAGAAATGCAGACTGGTTCTGAACACTGTTTTTCTCATTAGCAATATGTGCTTTGCAACGCTTGACATTGACAAGTGGGAGAAATTACTTGTCCACCATACTTTCTATCTTCATAAGTGAAGAATTGTTCTCTATAGTATGCCCCCAGCTAATTATCAGTCTGTACTCTCTAGGTTTGCTAGCAGATAAGAAGACACCAGAAAGCAACCTGTGATTGTGGCAAAGGGAAGTAGCCACCTTCTTAACACTGACCTTCAAATAATTGGCAATGGCTATCAATTTGTGTGGCACTTTTCAAAGGCAGCCCTTCAAAATCAGGTGAGCTAATGTGCATGGCTGCTGTCAGACCCTAAGTGCACCAAGAAGCTCCACAGGCAGCACCCCTGCCATGGGCATTTGGCTGCTTGTACTTGCTGTCATCCCTCGGGTTTCCCATCTGTCAGCACGGACCTTGGTGCTGGGAAAGGAGCTGTGGAAAACCTTACTGGGGAGCCCAATTTAAGCCCAAGGCCCTTGCCCAGACTATGCTGTAGGTATGCCCATGCCTGGCTGTGTACCTTATTGATTCTCTGCTTGCCTGGCTGATGTCAGTTCCTGGCTTGACCTTGAACCTGTCTTGTCTCTGTGCTCAGGCTTGGTGGTCCTTGGACTGAGGCTGACTCCTGTTGCTCTCACCAGCTGGTCTTGCTCTCACTGTTTGGGTGCTGTGGGGCTGTCAGTGGGGTCTCTGCCTTCAACACTTTCACCCTTATATGCAGCTTGCCTGTGCTGGTGGAGCAGCCATGCTTCTCCTTGCTGACAAAGACTGCACACAGTCCTCAGGGTGTGGGTGAAAAGTGGCTTCCTTCTTTCAGGGAAAAGTGCTTTTTGGCACTCTTGTTAGGTATTGCCCTTACTTAATAGTAGTGGTAACATTGAAACATGGCTAAGAAAGTTAATAAGCATTCTGATTAGAAACAGTAAATACAAAATATTATTTTTTGGCACTCTTCTAATGGCATGCAATGCCTAGTTCTCACACTTGTGCTCTGTATGGGTGATGTGACATCCCCATGTGCTTAGACCTTAAGACGTGATAGTCTTGTTTTCTTTGGTTATTTTACTCAACATATTTCTATCTTGTTTGGGACCCGTGACTTACACAGAGACAGAAGGCATTCCAAAACGGGATCGTTATGGTGCAACTCAAGCAGATTCACAGAAGTACCCAGATCAAACTGCTGTCTCTAAACCAGTTCTTATTCATAGGAGAGACGGGAGTCAGCTGCACATCTGTTGCCACAGAACTCTCTCAATTCAAATGATATGACTTGCTTCTGTCCTGGTAAGGGGGCAAATAAACTCCTGTATCTAAAGACTGTACACTTTCTGGGAAGGTCAGAGCAAAAGCATGCCCAGAGGATTAGCTTCATCATTGAAACAAAAGTCAGGTTTCACTTAGTGATCCCAGGAGTGGTGGATTAATCTTGGTTGGCTGCCAGGCACACACCAAGCCACTCTTATCACCCCTCCTCAGTGAGCAATGCCAGCACTGCTTAGCAGTAGCCAGAACATCGCTCTATCTACCTATACAAAACACAGCACTATGATGCCTGGCTGTGGGGAAAGTTCAGTTCATCCCAGCTAGACTCAATACACCTGAAAGTAACATAATGGTTGTTTTGTTTATCCTGAAATTTTAAATGGCCTTTGAGTATTCAGATGACTTACCTGAAAACAGAAAAAAAGGGGGGGTTGATGCGTTTTTTGTGCCCCTAGTGAACAATCTGTCTTCTTAAATGCAGGAAAAAGTGAGTTAGAACAGAATGTTCCTGGCTCTTCACACTGTGTTTGGCATTCTCTATTTACAGCATTTTAGCTGTACAAATAAAATTTGACCTTGAACTACTATGAAGTATTCTGAGTTAGAAACTGTGATACTTCAAAACATTAGGATGTCAGACATGGTAACTTTGTATTAGAAATATGTAGTTTAAAAACATGATCTCTGGAATGATAGCTCAATAGCACAGCTGATTTTGCTTCAGTTATGTGACTTCAGTTTTACGAAGATAATATCCAGGATCAGAATTCAGGCGTGTGTCTGCTGAGAGGAACCACAAGCATATTTCTGTCTAATGATTCGAGGATATTCCTAATGACCTTCGAAGAGCTGTTGTAATTTGACAGCACGAAATCATTCCGGCTTTTGAATGCGTGGCAAATATTTTCCAGCAGGCGTTCAAGGGGTTTCCTTAGCAACCACTCTTCATAAGAGGTCGACACACACTATTAAGTATCGTGCTGGGTTCAGGTCATCTTTGCAATATTAAAGACACTTGTTTAAAACACTGCCAAGTCATGTGCAGTTCCTTGCTGTCCGACAGCCCCACAGCGCAGAGGGAATCTCGCTGCCTGCCAGACTCTTTTCCAGCCAAGCAAGGCCACACCTCTTGGTGGTGAGCTAGCATAGGCGCCCTGATGGGTGGAGGAACTGTCCCCGCTCACTATTGGCTGCTCTCTCATCCAGCAACTGTGAGGAATAGCGATTTTATTTTCTCATTCATCTACCTCTCCATCTCTTGCCCTAAGAAAATGTTAGTGACTTGTGATTCCCTTTTAAACGGGTATCAAGTGCGGCTCTTACCTATGCAGGGATCATATTCTTTGGGGGTTTTTGTAATCTCAAATGAATGGGGCATCAGATAATTTATTCTTCAATCCCATATTCAGTGTTTGTGATAAACAGGAAAGTAAAGCCATTAGCAGAGTTAATGGTATGGAATATGGTTAATGGCATGAATATGGGAGGTGTCATTAATATAAAGAAGCACCTCTTCTGCTCTCCTCCAAAGCTTTACAGTTATTTATTCTGATTTGGATTGCCTCCCCTATTTGCTATAGATATCTAGGATTTAAGGCAGCTTTAGCTGAACTGATCTGAAAATCTTAAAGAAAACAAATGCTGCTCAGGACAAACATGTTCAGTGGTGATCTTAATGGAGGGCATTTGCCTGGTGTTTCTTATCAGCCCTGTGAGAGCCTGATTGGATGGATGCCCCAGCACTGCTGCAGTCTCTGCTAGTAGACCTCTCTCTGTTTCTGACTGGAAGGTCAGAGCTTGTTCCTGCTGCCATGTGGTAAGAAGGAGTAAGAGTCATTTTCTCCTGATGACGTCTCACTTGGTATGATGAGATACCAAGATCTTTGTTACCTTGGTATGTGGTTGCTGCAAAGCCTCTGTGAGGATTCTCTCTAGAACATCAGAGGCACAGAGGCTGACCTAGCATAGCAAGTGCAAGCTGCCTCCTGTGCCCTCAGCACATACAGTGCTGAGTAAAGTGAGTTCTTTAGCTCTAGCCTGACACTCAGGAGGTCTGTGTTTCTACATGTGGTGGAAAATGCCAAGTCTTACTGATAGACGCCTAAATGAACTAATTAGGGTGTTGATGTAAGAGACAGGCAGCTTTTCTGGCTTCTCTGCCTGAGCTAAAATTGGAGCAGGTATTCAAGGGGGAAGAAGAGGTAGTAGGATTGCCAGTGCCCACATCTCTGGCAGTCACTGCATTGTTAGTCTGAAATAGCCCACGTTTGTTGACCTTCCTGGCTGGGCTATGGTGGCCTTTTTTGGGTGACCTGGAAAACAGGGTGATGAAGTGAGTAAATCCCTGGCAAGCATCTTTTAGGAGTAGGGTATTCTGATGAAAGAATCATGGAATGGTTTGAGTTGGAAGGGAGCTTAATGATCATCTAGTTCCAAGCCCCTGCCATGGGCAGGGACACCTTCTGCTAGATCAAGTTGCTCAAAGTCACTGATACTTGTATTTATTTAGATAAGCTTGCTCTGTAGAGCTATCTTCTTGCTTGGCCATGCTTTTCATTCTGTAACTCTCAAGAGAAAGGCTTTTCTAGAACTTACACAGGAAAAGAGAGTGCTTTTTGACAGTGGTTGCTCCTTTGTATTTGTGGTTTTGAAGGCAGAAAGCAGTGGATATTGATTGTAAACCTAAAGATTTTACTCTCGTTGTTGAGAGACTTGTAAAAATTGGGGCTATTGCCCAACCGGTAGATATTCTCCACCCAGAATCTTGGGATAAATGTACTAATGCATTAGCTGAGGAGACGATGTCCTCAGGTACTGGGAAACATCTTAAGTCATGGGGGAGAGTCATCCAGGCTCTGCAGAAGGCCCAGCAAGAGCAGAACACCTGGAAGGCGGCAAGGGAGTGTTTGATGGCCACCCTGAAGTTAGGAGTCGGGGCAGCCACACAGACTTTGCCCCCCCCAGACTGTGCCGACTCCATTAGCTCGGAAGATCGGCAAGAGGGCGATACGACCCCTCAACCCTCGGGCGCTGACAGCTCACAGAGGGACAGAACCAGGCTGGATCCCTCTGGGGAGCGCTGGCTGAGGAAGCCAGGGGGGTCGCGGAGAGAGCAGAGCCCGCGGAGGTCAGGGCCAGACCGCTGCCCTATGCGCCCCAAGATGGCGCCGAGCACAAAGGCGAAGGGCGGGGCGAGGATGCTCCTGGCGGGAAGAGAGAGGGAGCACAAGAAGGGGGAGAAGGGGGGGTGCGGGGAGGACACCGATCCGAGGGCATCGGGAACAGTGCCCATGATGGACACACACCCACCTGAACAGAGAGAGGGAGCACAAGAAGGGAAGGGGGGGGCGCGGGGCGGACACCGATCCGAGGGCATCGGGAACAGTGCCCATGCTGGGCACACACCCCCCCGACAGAGGGAGGGGCGAGCCAAAAGGGGAGGAACAGCCCCGCCCACCGGAGAAGTGGGCGGGGTTGGAACCCGAGCAGAGGGAGGGGCGAACCCCGAGAGAGGGAACGGCCAACCCACAAAAGCAGGCGGGGCCGGAGCCCAACAAACGGGCACCGAAAACCGCAAACAGCCGGTCGAGTTCCGGCTCTGAATCAGACACGGGGTGGGACGAGCGGTCCGCAACCGATTCAAGTTTAGAGGAGGAGGAAACAGAGATAAACAAAATCAGGAGCCAGAGGATTCCCACTCAAACTAAAAAGGGACCACGAGGGGAAGAAATCCCTCTGACAGATTGGAAGAAAATACAAATTGCGTGCGCCGACCGGAGCTCACCGGCCACATTAGCATTCCCGGTCCGGGAGGCACCTGGGGGACAGAGGTACTATTCGCCAATAAACCCCAATGACATACAAGCGATTGTTAAGACAATTGCAGATAAAGGGCTTAACTCTGCCATGAGTTTCTATAAATCAGGGGAGGAGTAGGTATCTGTTACAGGTAGACAATCCAGCTGACGGGACAAACCTTCAGATGCAATAAGCAGCTGTAACGCATCTGATAGCTTTATATCTGTGCATACATCTACATAATAATATGAAACAAATTCAAATGAATTTAATATCCAGTGAAAGCACAAGCAGTTTCAACAAATTTTTGCATTCTTTTCAAGGAGTCATCCATTTACCAGAATTTAACTGTGACTTATTCTCTGACAAGACAGTTGGGATTGTTCAGCCTGGAGAAGAGAAGGCTGCAGGAACACATAGCAGCCTTCCAATATGTAAAGTAGGCCTTCAAGAAATCTGGAGAAGGACTTTTTACAAGGGCATGTAGTGACCGGACAAGGGGGAAAGGCCTTAAACTGAAAGTTGGTAGATCTAGCTTAGATATGAGGAAGAAATTCTTTACTGTGAGGGTGGTGAGGCACTGGAACAGGTTGCCCAGAGAAGTTGTGGCTGCCCCATCCTTGGGGCCAGGTTAGACAGGGCTTTGGGCAACCTGATCCAGTGGAAGCTGTCCCTGGCTATGGCAGGGGGGTTAGAACTAAATTATCTTTAAGGTCCCTTCCAACCCAAACTGTTATGTGATTCTATGAAATCTAAAAGAGCATATTCCAGAAAGATGCAATGTTAATAAGCTGGAGAAAAGAAACAGGAAAACTGTCATGGTTTAAGCCCAGATGGTAACTCAGAACCATGCAGCCACTTGCTCACTCTTCTCCTTCTTCCCTCCCCCCTACTCCTGGAGGGATGGGGAAGAGAATCATAAGAATGTAAATCCCATGGGTTGAGATAAGAACAGTCCAGTAAATAAGGCACAATACAAAAGTACAATAATAATAATGGCAAGGGAAATAACAAGTGGAGAGAATATGAAACTAAAAGGGGAAAGGAAAAGAAAATAAACACAAGTGATGCACAATACAATTGCTCACCAGCTGCTGACTGATACCCAGCCCAACCCAAGCAGTGATCTGGGTCTTCTGGGTAATTCCCCCCAGTTTATATGCTGGGCATGACATGCTGTGGTATGGAATACCCCTTTGGCTAATTTGTGTCAGGTGTCCTGTGTCTACTTCTTCCCAGCTTCCCTTGCCCCTCCTCAATGGCAGAGCACAAGAGACTGAAAAGTCCTTGATCAGAGTAAACATTACTTAGCAATAACTGAAAACATCAGTGTGTTATCATAACTCTTCTCAGACTAAAGTCAAAAACACAGCACTGCACCAGCTACTAAGAAGGAGAAAAATAACTGTTACAGCTGAACCCATGACAGAAACATAACCTCCAGCAACATTTTATGATGATGATTTGTAAGCTGCTGTTTTGATTTATATCTCAATAAAGATAAAATTGCCCAACACCAAAAGAACCTGCCTGTTATGCTGTGCAGGTGTTCACTTGGAACGAGTAGATTGCTGCAGAGATTTTCACGTAACTTCCCTCTTTGGTTATATTTGCAAGCTTGATGGGTGAAGATGTTGTCTTTTGGTTATCATGTTGTGCCTCTTCTCGAGTGCTAAAGGAGAGTAGGTCTGGTTAGGACATTGTGGTTAGGGGACCTCCTTGCACCATTTTCTCAAGAACTGGGGCCTTTGATAGAACCAGCAAAGAATGACAGATGCAGGATGCATGGTGATGTTGAGTCAGCTTTTCATCATGTGCCTCCCTACTTGTTCAGCAAGAGCTCTCTGGCTAGTCTGAAGGTTGGTCCACTCATTAGCACTTCACCAAAATGAGACTGCAAGATTTACCTGCACTCTGAGGGCAAAGCAGTGCTACAGCCACCCTTTGGACAGCAGCAGCTTGCTGTTCACCTCTTTAAACATGCTGCAAACAAAATCACAGTTTATGGGAAGTATTTTATGGGAAGAGTTTGAAAACAGAAGTGCCTTGACAAGGAAGAAAGCAAAAACCACCCAAAGGCCAAACTAAGAGGTATCTGAGTATCTGCAGCTTGTACACATCTTGGGCAATAGCGAAAGCTGTGGGTGAGATGGCAGATGGGCTGTGAAGTTATTGTAATGTCCTTTTCCTGAATCATCACATGGCAATAATCTGCCACCCCATCAAGCTATCCTTCCTTCTGCCCTTGTCTGTACGGAGGAGTCATCATTGCTCCATTGGAAACACAGTATTTTTGTAGATGCATTACTCACTGACAACACTACTTCTGTGTCTTGTTGCTAGTCATCAGGACCAGCTCTGAAAACAGCAGTTCTTCTAAGATATGTCCCTGTTCATCTGCCTGCCATGTTGCTAGGGAGAATCCAAAGGGCACATTAAATATAACCTCGACCCTGCTACAGAAATAAATCATGTAACATGACCTGCATGTCTGTTAAATAAGTTGCATTGCAATTTCTATTGCACTGATTCATATTAAAAAGTATTCTCTTTTTATTTGAAAAGGCTCTGAATGCAAACTCATGAAGAAAAAGAGCACAAAGCGCAAGTACTGGCAAAGTCCTGCTGAAAGTCTCTGCAGCCCATGGGAGATAGATGAGATTTCTGCTGTTGTGTCCCATGCCTCACCAGAGCTGTGGTTTCTCTGGAACTGGTAAGGTGACAGCATACTTTTCCCAAGTATTTCACTAGTTTTTCCAGGTCCTGCACTTGTTCAGGGCTGAAGTTCCAAAGCACTGGAGGTGCCCCTGGACCTAGGCACTTGCCCTTTACTATCCACACACCCTGCCACTAATAAACATCCAGCTTTGGAGAAGATGTCATGGTGGTCTTCTTAGTTGTTTAACCTTAAACAAGACCTGAACCATAGGCAGCAACATGCTGGTTCCTAGCAAAAGCAGCAGGTTGATTTCAAGGATACTCAAAGAATATTAAAAATCTTAAAAATTCCCAAATTCTGCTGTAATCATCCTGGAGGAGAAGAAAGATGTTGGAAGGAGGGAAGGAAGGAAGGAAGCTGTAAGAAGACGTGTCTCCCTGGAGTTGGCTTCCTGAGGAGAAAAGGCAAAAGGTGTAATTATTAATAGTTCCTAATACATCTGAAGAACATAGGTGATGGCAATGCTTAGTACACATACCAGATTAGTTTCATGACCAGCAATTCTATCATATCATAAGCCAATACTGTGAAGTACAACAAAATAATTATCTTAGCCCAGGCTCCGAGGACAAAAAACATCACCACAGTGAGCACATACTGTAAGACATTATGCAACACAGCCCTGAGAACAAGCACAACTCTTAAGAGCCCATAAATCAACACTGTGACCAGCAACTATTAAACCAATGCAATGAATGCTTACAACTAATTTGTACTTACACTCTTTGGTTGGATCTACTACTATCTGAACTCTTTGTGCCCCACAGTGAGCACCAAAAAGAACTGGGTAGAACCCCAGCTGATAATTAAGTACCACACAGCCACTTGTTCACTCTCTTACCCCCATGGTGGGATGGGGTGGAGAATGGGAAAAAAGGTAAAATCTCATGGGTTGAGGTAAGAATAACTTAGTAATAAAGTAGAATATAATAATAATAATATAAATATTAATAATAATATTAGGAAATAAAGAGAGAGAGAGAGGAATAAAACCCCACAAGCAAGACAACTCATGCACAGTAAAATTGCTCACCACCTGCTGACTGATGCCAAGCCCATCCCCAAGCAGTTACTGGCTCCTCCTGGCTGACTCCCCCAGTTTCTATGCTGAACATATTGTGCTGTGGTATGGAATACTCTTTTGGCTAGTTCAGTCCAGGTGTCCTGTCTCTGCTCCCTCTCTGCTTCTTGTGCCTCTCCTCACTGGCAGAGCTTGAGAGACTGAAAAGTCTTCTATCAGGGTAATTGCTGCTTAGCAACAGCTAAAAGATTGGTGAGTTATCAGCATTGTTCTCAGACTAAAGTCAAAACACAGCACTGCACCAGCTACTAGGAGGAAAATTAACTTACATTTTTACTTCCTTAGGTTTCCTGTGTGAAGGGAAGATGTTGGGCATTTACTGGTATTTCTGGCTACTGCTTCCCTGAACTGGGATTCATTTTGTGATCAGTTTTGGAAGCCTGAGATGAAGCAGAATTGTGCATTGATCTGCTCCTGCTGCTTTACAGGCACAGCAGAAACATCCCTGACATTCAGCAGTGGTGCCTTTTGGTGTCGCCAGACCACTGCCTGGGTAAGCACCAGCCTAGTCAGGGTGTCATTTGCTTTTGGGTTCCCAGCACCAGCCTAGTCAGGGTGTCATTTGCTTTTGGGTTCCCATTTTTCTAGAAGATGATTACTTGTCTAGTGCTCAAAACCAGGATTCTTCTCTGGGATATTTTGATGTAAATGTTTGACTTCACAGGAGTCCATTATTGTTCTCCTCCTGTAACAAGCCCTAAACATCATAGCAGTAATGAGGTTTTCATACTAAAATCTCTCTGGCAGATAGGCTGGGAAGAAAGGGGTATGTTACCTGTGTGTGCTGAGATGGTGTGTTGTGTTACATGCTCCTGAGCTTCTCGCTTGTTTTGTGTTTCACAGACTACAGACTCATGCCAGCATTTCTCTGCCTCTTCAGGAAGAAACTGGATGTCTTTTTCGAAGAGAAATTTTAATCAGATGGAAATTACTGGACTCACTACAGCAGGCAAATAGTTCAAGCCTGTGTTCCGTATCATGCAGGTTTTTTGGGACCATGTTGAACCCATGGATATCCAGAGAGGGACCCCACTTCCTAGTCCAGCAGTGGCTTCTGTTGAACTGCAACTTGGTAATGAAGGAGGAAAAACAGCACTCACAGCACTCACCATGCTCTTAGTTAGGAAACTTATTCCTGGTCTGTATTTCTTGCTGCGTTTTCAGTGTTAGGCTTCATGCCCTGCGTTAAGCCAAATGAACAGCTTGGTGCTGTGCAATGGCCCATGGAGAAAAGTACTGCTTTCTGGTGAGAGATGCAAACTACTGTGCTGGGGAGTGTCAGGCTGATGTTGAGTCAAGTAGCCCTTGCAGCATTACAAAACCATGCTGGGCAAATAAACATCAGTCGAGCTACTTATGAAGCAGGGTTAACTGCTTGGGCATTTCTGTATTGCACGGACTCTTGACTCGCAGGCTAGAAGTTCTTCTGGAACTTCCCTGGCAGTGCCTCTGAGACTGATGTAGACTGATAGCACAGGATCATCAAGCAGACCTGCTGAGAAAGGGGAGGGTTGCACACAAGCTGGTGATTTCTGACTAGATCACACTCATTCTGTAGAAAACAGTCCAGGGAAAGACATGCTGACACCATCATGTTTCCAGGTGAATGTCTCCATAGGGGTGAACTGGGCTAGCTCTTCATTTTGAGAGTTAAAAAATGCCTATCCTGAAGAAATGAGGCATCTCACTCCATACTGAAGTGCTGAGATGGACTGTTATGGGTCATTAATACATACCTACCTGTCATTTTTCTTTGAAGAATATCAAGTAGTGCAGGTACCTACCACCCTCACAGACACTAGGAGACTGGAGTACCATGCCAACTGCTGGAGATGCACATTTGACCCAGAAGTATAGATGCCCGTATCACACCCAGTACTAGCAAGTATATGAGTTTGAGAACAGGGGAGCACAATATGCTGCATCACCTGGGAGGAGGCTACTTGAAGGTCAAGTTACTGCACAGCGACCTCTGCATGCAGGCTTTCTGGTGCATGGGGGGCACGCGGAGGGTCTGTGTCCCCACACAGCTGGCTCACAAAGACAACAGAGCTGCGGTAAGTCCAAAAACATTACTTGTGCTGCCCCCTGTATAGAACAAAGGTGGAGAACGAGACTCCCCTGCAAGGAAAGTGACAGGACAGAAACAACACTGCAGTGAGTGCTGCTGCAGCATTGTGATGTGTTTCTGTAGCAAGCAGCAGTTTCTAAAGCACTGATTAATCTAGTAGAAGCAGGAATTTTTCAACACCTTAGATGGGTAAAGGGACTAAGACTGTAATGGTAAATTGAGTTAAACATCTCATAATAGTTACTATGGAAGTTTAGTGCTGTAACACTTTAGTTACACTTTAGTGCTGTAACGCTTGTCTGCCTTGCTTAGGTATTCTGCAGCACCTCTCAAGCACATCAGAGCAAGCTGCCTCATTAACACAGAACCAAAAGCAATGCTCCAAGAGACCATGCTGCATTTATTTCCCTTAATGCAAAGCTACCTGTCGTGTACTTGAGCTACATGACCATTGTGAAACCTGTAAGTTAATTTCTTTTGCCTCCTGCCTTAGCATCGTGAAAGTTCCTAGGACCCGAAGGAGGTGATGAACAGCATCAATCGACATTTATTGTCCTGTGGTGTGGTGCTAGAATGGGCTCTATGTGTCAGTTCTCATCAGTAACGCCCTTCCCCAAGCAAGATTAGTGCCGGACGATCTAGCGACTGTTGCAGTTTAAATTGTGGGTGTTAATTAATTAAGTTGCTAATTATTGTGGCTGGTTTCCAGTACCCGCCTTCCCATGGGAAGTTGGGGTGGAAACGGGTACGATCAGCCGTGCAACAGGTACAGTCCCACCTGCCGGAGCAGGCGGGGAGCCGTACCGGGATCGCGAGCGTCCTGCAGGCCAGGCGGTGTGTATGGATGCCCGGAGGCTCTGGCGGCCATGCTGGCAGCTGGGCACGCCGGGAGATGTAGTTCTCCGACACTTGGCTGCCGGGCGGCCGCGCTGGTCTCGGACGCCTGCCGCACCGCACCGCCGTGGTCTGGTACCGGTTCCGTACCGGTTTCCTCCAGGCTCCCCGGCTGTACTCCTGCCAACAACAGCGCGGTCGCCCCCCGCAGCAGCGCCCAGCTCCTCCGCTCCGCTCCGCTAGCTGCCCGAGGGGGGAGGCTCTCAGACGGGTGCTCCCTGCCGCCTCCTGGCGGCCGAAACGCGGCGTTTGCAGCGTCAGCTCCTCACAGGCTGCCGCCGCCTGGTGGCGGAACAGCGGCACTGCGCAGTGAATTTCGCGAGCAGCGTCTCCTCCTCTTTTGCCCCCTATCCCGAAGTTAACTGATAGCATCACAGAATCGTCTAGATTGAAAAGGCCCTTAAGATCATGGATTCCACCTGTTAACCTAGCACTGCCAAGCCCTGGCTCCAGGTCCCCCCATAGCCTTCTCCAGGCTAAATAACCCCCTTTCCCTCAGTTGTTTCTAAATTTCATTTGGAGTAACATTAGTCAACGGTTCAGGCAGAAAAACTCAGGCAGACTGCTTTGCCAGGCAGCATCCACTCCCGGTGAGTGCTATAGCCTATTTAATGTTCTGCGTTTGATTTTGTTTCCAATTTACATTATTTAACTAGCTTAAAGTACTAATACCACTACAGTGTTAAATCTCGATGTAGGCAGCTTGTGCCTCATTGACAGTTATTTTCCTTACAACCCTGGCTCACATGAGAGCTTCCTTGTTGTTCTATTCCCTTGTAGGAGTACAGTTTTCTTCCTTTGTGGGTCCCCATTAATTAAAAATACTTCGAATAGTTTGAATCCCACAGTAGCAAAACAGTATAGGATAACACACAAATAATGAAGAAAAAACCTGCTGGTAGCACGAATCACCTCCCAGTGCTCACAGTACAGGGTGGCACATGGCATTTCCAGCCCCGCTCACATCTTAGCTTACTTGCTGCAGTACTAGCCTTTTGCTGCACCTCTGGCCCTGCCCCAGCAGTGGAGAATGGACAGGGAAGAAAGGTGCCAAGAGGCCATATCTGCCCTCTCCCTGGAAAAATCACCTTTCATTTCCTCTGCTGTTTCTTTGGGGGGTGAATTGGAGAGGTTCAGCACAGGCACAGCAAAGGTACTGCGAGTACCATAGTTAGAGGGTTCTAAAGAGCAGAGAGCTGCTTAGACAAAAATCACGGTCTCTTAATATAAGCGAAATTAAACCTGGTCTCTGTAGGAAATAGAGACCAGATGTTGTATGCTGCCTTTTAATACTTCTGCAAATTAAACAGGGTGGGGGGAAAGATAGTGCCTGCACTCCATACTTTTCTACCCTTTTAGATTACACTTCAGTGGATTATTCAGATTTACCTGGTTTAGGACATTTCTATGTAAAGTATGTGCTTTACACATATGGTTGGGATTTTTGGTTGGTTAGATGTGTTTTGCTAAGCAAATAATTGTTTCTTGAGATTTTATTTGTGTCTTTCTCAATTCCCTTATCACACCCCTTCCATCCCCAACCACCCTGTGTTTGTAGAACTGTCTGAAATTTATCCATGAAACTGTTAATTTTCTGACTCTAGTGAGTTTTTCTTAGACTCGAATATCATGCATCTTTTTATACAAGCTTGTTTAATTTCATTTTTATGGTTTCTTTAAAACCCTGATTCTTCTAGAAAAGGTTGTTTAGTGCCCTAGTGAGGTGACTGAGCATTTTTCTTATCAGTTATTTCCTATAAAAATTGCCTATGGTACAGGTTAAAGTCTCTACCCCTCTACTGCCAACTCAGCAGTAGTTAATCAGGCAATTTAGTCTGATGATAATTTATTCCAGCTAATGATGCATGAGATGTTAAAAGCCCAAAGGAGGAGTTTGGGGGACTGGAAGTCAGGAGGGGAAAACTTCCCAAACCAAACATTCCCACCTCTTTTCCTTGCAAACTCAGCATACCTTATGCTGAAACTACTGAGACACCATGGAGCCCTGCTTTTTTTTACAGTCTCTTGGTGGCGGAATCACACTTTAAATCATTCAGCAAAAGCATGACTTAGTTAACACTTCATTATGCCAGAAGAGTTCCACTATGCTGTAGCTGGCAGAAAAATCTGCCTTTCCTCGTGCATTTTATCCATCACCCACTTCAAATTAAGAAAATGTGACTTTAAAAGTTTTGGTCTAAAAGGCATATGGCTGAATGTCTACTTACCCAATCATCAGTTGTAGTAGGTGGATATATTTAAACTGAGAAAGATCAGATACCACATTTAAATTAAGATATTTCTATGCTTTTTCTTTTTTCCCTTCAGGACTAAATATTTCACTGTAAAGCATTATTTGAAGAGTACCATGTTTCATCTCAAGGATCATGAATGTCTTGCAGTATAATTTTACAATGTGGCTAGTTAACTAACTTTAGTAAGTGGAGAACATGGTTATTGGCTCACATATGGGCTTTCAAATTGTGATCTTCAGACTAGCAGCTGTCTGCAGTATTGTAGGAACTGACGCATACGTGGTCCCAGGGCCAACTCATCCCTTTTACAACTTGTATAAAGGTGATGGGAGCCTCCAAATTATTTGAGGGGAGCAAGGGGTATAGGAAATCTGGCAGTCATAATCTTAGTGGAAAATTCTTTTCTTTTTCAAGTAGCAGAAAATAGACTTATCACTAGAATAATACTATAACCAGCCCCAAATGACATTCACATTCTAGTAATGCTGGGATACTAGCCTCTAAAAAAAACTAGTTACTAATGGTTATTTTCTACAGCTGAATCCCAAACGCTTTATTAGGTTGTTTGAGTTTTTTTCTCCTTTTTTAAGCAAGAATCCAATTTGCAGTATTGATAAATTCAAACAGTGAGGTTATATACTGCTGAATTATAACATCTGTTTTAATTTTGTATCCTTTAAGAGATAAACTTAAGTTGTAAAAGAGAGATCCTTCTGAAATGGAGAAATATCCTCTCCATTCTACTGGAAGTATATTCAAAATAAAAGAAGGGGGAAACACCCGCCCATAGCATTGCCATCAAAACCAGTCCAGCAGCACTACCAGAACATGTAAATCTTTTTCAGCTAAATATGATGTTCTAACTAAAGATACCTCAGTGCATCTCAGTAGTCACGGGCTTACACAGAAAGACTTCTCAACCCTGGGCTCAAATTTATAATAATGGGATATCCTGACAAACAAACTGCAGAAATACTTTACAAGAAGTACCATCAAGAAGTTAACTTATCCACTTTGCTGTTATAAATATTTTTAGTCCTGTTTATATATCTCATTCAATAAAGAGTGCAGTGAATGTGGTAGAAAATCCCTGGTGCTCTCAAACCATGCTAACACACAGGGGGCTTTTGCCTCTGATATGACTCATTTTTTTATGACTACCTATGTTCAAAATGAGATTTTTTTAACAATATCCTGAAGTACCTCTCATCTATAAACTATACACATAGAAGCAACTAAAAGATAGCCTTTATATTAGAAAAAAAACCCTATTTTAGTCTAAATGAAATCTGTGTATTGATTATATCTTTAAAATCCTCATGACAATGCAGATTCTGCTTTGAAATCTGACATCTTCTCCAAGAAAGAAACCCACATAGTGGTACATTAATTTCACACAATTTGAAAAGAAAAATCCCAGAGGACTAAGTTTGAATTAGGTTTAATTCATATGTCTCAGTTAAAAATGCATGTAGCCTTTCTGCAGAGGTAGTAAAAACTCAGATGTACAGTGCCCTGAGCAAAGTGGTCTAGGTTGTCCTGTACAGTTTCAGATTCCGTGAAGAATATAGAGTAATTGAGTAATTGTAAGGACCTCAGGAGGTCACCTGCTTCAGCTTCCTGCTCAAGGCAGGGCTAGTTTCAAAGTTCAGGCTGGTTGCTTAGGGGCTTATGCACTCAAGTTCTGGAAATTTTCAAGGTTGGGGACTCCACAGCCTCTCTGGGCAACCTGTAACAGTGTGTAACACCCAACTCCATCCCTGCATGTGCACAATACTTCTATTCCTACTTTGCAGTCCACCCGTCTTCCAGCCCCATACACTTCCTTTTCACATTTGAACTTAGTTTGGAGTTTCCTGTTCAGCCAGTCTGGCCACCTGATACCTATGCCTGTTTTTCTGCAGTTTTGGATGGACTGTCTTTGTGCTGTTGGGAGGCTGGCCTTGAGGACTGACCAGCTGTTTGTGACCCTCTGCCCTTCAGAGCACCTTCCCATGAGATGTTGTCTGCTAGCTGCCTCAACAAGCTCAAGTTCAGAGGTTTTAGTCTGCCACTGCTGCTTCTACACTCTGCTATCCCTACTACTAACTCCTTTTGCTTTTGAGATAAAAAATACTGTAAGGCAAGAGGCAGTGAAGTAGATATCAAACTGTGTAAAACCACTCATTTTTAAAAATTACTAACATTGGATTAGAATTTTAGCTGTCGCATGATACTAACACCCAATTACCTTCAGACTGTAAAGATGGTATAAAGCCTACTCCTTATTTTTCAACATGATGGGTTTTCTTCAAGGAGATAAAGAAGTGATGGAACAGTTGCCACTCTATGCCTGTGACTATGATACATGTGCTTAAGAACTGGGAAAGAGGAAAAGGTGGCCAGCCAGATTCAGAAAGAAACTCCCCATTTGTCTGCCTCTGTGCTTGAGATAAAGTTGTGGGTATTTACTTTTTGTCTGATTATTTTTAGGCTGCCTTTGAATTTCTAGCACCCCGAGGTCTGTCAAGAGATGTGCTGGCCACTCCCTGGGTTGTAGCACTCCCCAGCTAGTTCTTTACCAGGCTTCTCCACAGCATTCTCGTGAGTACAGCAGATCTGTTTCCATCTTCCAAATGGAGCACCCAAAAGTTGTTGTCTGCTTTTTATCATATGATATGTCACAACACAATTCCAGCAGCTTCCTTTTTTTTAACCATCTCTCCCTCCACATATGATACAAACTGCCTTTCCTCCTCTCTTCACTGTGGGTTTGTGTGCCGCCTGTCTCCCCGGTTACCTTCAGAGAGGAAAGTTTCTAGAGGGAAGGTTTCACATATAACATGAGGAGATCTGGTTCTCAAGCCAAGTGGTCAGTACTCCTCTAAAAATAAATGTGTTTTCCATCACCGTTTAAAAAAATCTCCAGTTATGTAGAGCTTCTCATCTCAGGATCTGAGGACATGCATTTTATTTCAAATAAAAGAAGAATCAGGCAATAAAAAAATCTGAATTCTGAAATTGGCAGTGATGGAACTGGCATTTTATTAAATATAACCTGTTTGGAACTTATCTGAGTGACTAGAAAAGCATTTAAAACATGCCTGGTATTTCAGCTATTCACTTAAGCTTTGGCTGCATGTTATAGAAGCCTTCCTATTGTAGTTCCCAGGCATAGTGCAGTTATTTGAACTTACTCCTTGGGCAGTTCTTCAAAGGGTCAGTTTCCAGTAGTTTCCCCATTACTGGTAGAATGTGAAGGCACTGAAGAAATCCCGATTAAGATAGCTGACCACATCGCCTCAGAATTGACACAACTTAACTGACTCTGCCTTCTGCAGAGCTACTTTCACTTGGAGGAGAACTAAGCTCTGGACCCTCATACAAGCAAAATGTCAGGGAGGAAGGGTCAGAGAGAGACTTCAGAAAGTTCTGCTGAGGAGAACTGGTTATTTCAACTCTCCACTTTAAACTTCAACTCAGTAATGTTCTTCCCTAAGTTGTGGGTTTTCCATAGGGATCTCCCAGTTTCTTGAAGGAATAACCAGGCTTGAGACGGAATGGTCGAAGGTGGTATAGCAACATGTCAAATCCCTTTTTTCCACATTATAAATCCAACTGCCTAGGAGGAAACCACCTCATGACTTGGAGTACTTTAGGACAAACATTAATAATAAATTCTAATTGGTCATTATTGCTTGAACAGAAAATATCAGATTTCATTTTCACCAGGAGGAAATGAAAATGTCATGTACTGTAATATGACAAGCATGGAATTTACAGTAGTGATATGTACTTGTAATTACCTTTATATGTGTAAATGCACACAAAGCAGAACACCAGGGAGGCCGTTTTACAACAGATTTAATCAAGAGAACATCTATGTCTCCTCATAAACTTACTTAACCAACTTTGAAAAAAGAATGGAGTTGATTGGACAGGTTAATGGGGTGATGTCTTTATAAATGACAGATGGCCACGTTAGAACAGAAAGTTGTTCACTCTCCATTTTTTATTTTATTTTCCTTATGAGACTATTTTACTATTTTTTTACTTATGAAAGCATTGCTCATACATTTTTGATTAGCAATGGTTCACTGAAAAAAAAAAGCAATTTCCAACGAACCTGAACTTTTAACTGGATGGATGTTGTCATTATGCTTAAGTGGCAATAATCAAAACTAAAATACAAAATGATTTTTTTGGAATTCCAGGGCTTTATAAACATCCTGACCTCCCTGCATTGGCCTGCAAATGGAGAAAAGTGCTTACAGATTTGCAAGCTCATAAGAACATAACAAAGGAATGGAAACATGAAGAAGAAAGCTAGCTTTTTTGTGATAAAGGGAACCCATTAGTGCTGAATTTGACAAGAGTAATTTAAAAAAATAGACTTAAAAAAAGGCAAGAGTCTTAATTAAGAATAAAAAAAGATATTGCTATAGTGCAACATTGGCTACACTTGAAAAACATATTCACCTCAGGTGTAATGATTTTACCTCAGAATTATTGAAATGTAGATTGTGGAATAATACAGAGTGTTAGTCTTCCCTCAGATGTATGAGGTGTCTAGAAGGGGAACATACATGCACTGTTTACCGAAGGAGGATTCACCACGTACCTGTCCAAAGACCTCTGGTGGTGTGCCCTGGACACCTGGCCAGGCCTGAAGAGGAGGAACTGCAATAGCTGAAGTTGCTGTTGAAAGCCACCATTGCAGCAGCAGCTCTTGGATTTTTCCTGAATGGTGAGCTGCTTGGCAATGGTCTGTGTGCTAGCACTGGCATGTGCCATGATTTGTGTAACTCTAGCTAAAGATTTCCGATGCCTGTTCAGCTGTTAGATACAATTGTGTGATTATTTCTCTCTTCTTGTGAGATTATTTCTCTCTTCTTCTCCTATATGAAAAATGACTATTCCTAAATGAACCAGAAATAAAGCAAGTAATAAGTGCATTGCTAATCTTCTACTCCTTTTTCCTCCTCCTTTGGCATTTTTCACTGAAGTACATAGTTTCTTCATCTGATGCAGATGCTTGATTAAAACAATCCTACTGAACATGTCTCCAGCCTTCCAGACATGAATTTGAAAACCAAAGTCTCCCAGGAATGTTTTATCTTGAAATTTTCCATATGAGTTTAGGATTTATGAGAACACTAGATTCTGTTTTGGAAAAACTCTGGATCTTTGGTGCCATTTTGTGTTCATTAGGACTGTAGTACCAGTGCAGTGAAACAATCCTGAAGTACTCTGCAGCAGAAAGCAGTAATGAGAGATAATTCTGGATAGTCAGGACAATGTAGCTGTAGCATGTCAGAGTCTGGCTCAGAATTTTTGCAGCCTTTCCAAGTGTTAGCATATTGCTGACTTTTTAAATAAGGTATGAGAGCATAGCACAAGCTTAATTTCATGTATCTGTACATATGCAAATCAGAAGTTTCCATAACGGTGGCTAATCCTCTTGAGCAAGAACAGATCAGCTTATCTCTTAGGCAGGTGAGTAGGTAGCTGGCAGCTGCAGAGATACAATGGTCTGGCGTTTACTAGCACCACTATAATCAACAGTTTGTGGTGATTTGACATCATATTTAAGTCACTACACAACTCAATTGATGTCTCACAGTTCACCTCTTATTAACATAAAGAAAATAAATTCCACACAGTGTTCATTTAGGTAATAGCCGTAACTGCCTTTGTGTTCTGTATGGGTATTTCTGACAGATTAATTGCTATAACGTCAGTAGCACCATGTATCAATGTATTACCATCTGGTCAAATGTTACCAAACTGAAACAGACGTAATGCCATGGAAATTGTTTAGATATACCCTTGCTTGATTAATTTCTCAAGTTCAGTCAAAATGTTACTGTGTCCTAATACCACAGCCAAGCCCCTGCTGCCAGATTCCAGATTTTCCCTGGAGCTCCTATTTCCCCCAGAGCCAGCCAGAGGCTCACAGCATTTTGAGATTAGAGATATGTCTTTTTTTTTGTGTTCAGTTGATGCTAACTGGACTAATCAGATCAGTGGTGAATCTCTGGTTTCATAAATGTAGCAGGGATAGGATATAGGAGTTAATACAGAAAGGATTATGCAAAACAGTTGTAACTTCAGCAAAGACTAACTTCTATGGTGCTTGATGCTCAACAGTAAGCTACTGTCTTCCAGCACCTGGTTGCCTTGCAAAGTAGTCAGCTTGAATGCCTTGATATGCAGCATACCCCACAGCTAATCTATTCAGACAATCCTTGAATGCTTTAGTTTATTGTGATTTCTCAAAGCAAGTAAATAAGTAAAAGAATGTTCCTCTGCTTTTAGCTATTACAGTATTCTAATGAAAGACACTGCAGCTTGGAAGAGCCTGGCAAATGCTGCAGTCTTCTAAATCTTTTCTTTCTGTTTTCATTCTGTTCCTAAAACACTGATTCTGCACTGCTTTGTACAGACTGTCTCCATGCACACCTCTTTGCCATTGATCCCAGTTTCTATTAAAACAGCCTCTTAGTCCCCATTACTTTCACTTTCTGCTGTTCTATTCTCTGTTTAATTCATCTCATTATTTTGGTACAGTCCCTCTCCTTCCTCCCAAAACAAGAGGATTGCCTCCTCCTTCTTGTCTTGCTCATCCTCCTATACACTGTCCTATGACTTTTTCTCCTTTCAACAGAGCCTCATCCCTCTGAATCCCAGACAAGTATCTCCTCAGGAGGAGCTATACTGGAAAGAAAATGAGCTAATAAAAAATGTGTGACAGATTAGAAGTTAATAAGTTGGAAGTTATAATAAAAAAAGTTTCAGGTGAGCCCAAATTAATACAGCATCCAAAATGTAAAAAGTTATTTAAAAAGAAGGAAAACAAATACAGCATTAATTCTCAGAGACACCACCACCCCCATTTTCTTTTTGTGTAGCCACCAGTTGCTGTGCAGTCTCTTGGAAACAATGACTTAGCCAAAATCCTCAGGCTTTTCTGTTCTCTTGTCACTGTTTTTGTTTCAGCATTGTGATCCAGAGAAATACTAAAAGCCAGAGGGAGATTTTATAGCTTATGTGTTCACTACAACAACACCTCTAATCTTTGTCATTGTAACTATACAATAGAGCTGAAAGACTGAAGCAGCACCAAATGTACCAACAGTGACCTGTTTTCTTAACAATAATAATGATACTAGTAGTATTTCAAGCTTTTGTTACTCATTCCTTCCTGTGATGCAGCACAGGACCATCACTGCATTTACTTCAGAGATCTTAATCCAGCCTCTGTGAGAAGTGATTTGCTGGGGATTCCAAATCATCCTCTGAGTTCATACAGAGTTTTATGCCGAAACACTCACATAATCCCTCTCAAAATTCTAATATGAAGCTATTTCTAGGTCTTTTGCTTCTTTTGGTCTCTTTGCAGTCAACTCCTGCTCTTTAAATAGCAAACCCAGGTTTGGCTGGGGGGTTTGAACTGTAGGGGGAAAGTGCCTGCAGTGTGAGGTGAGTGGATACAGCTGCTTCCACAAGGTCACAGAATCCTCTGGGTCCAGCACAACAAGGTAGGAAAGTGCAGGCTCAGGGCCACCACTCTCCAGCACACTCAGCAGTTGTATGGGTATCTGATCTGATGAATATGACATTTAAACTGAGGTTTCAGTGAAGAAATGTGATTTCTAGGGTTTTTTGAATCCTAATGTCATACACCTTTGTTTTGCTCAAAACCAGCATATGGTTTAATACCAAAGCACAAAACAGAGTAAACACATCTCACAGTGCTGCTGGGAACTGAATTCTGAGGAGGACTTGTACAACAACAATTTCATCTTTTAGTACAAATAAGGGAGTGGAAAAAAAGGCAAATAAAATAAGGGTGTATGACTCAAAAGGAAAAGTAATGAGTGCTCATTGAAAATAGCGCACAATGAGTTGTTTCACGAGTGTATTCAGAATTTGCCGTGGTAAAAGTTCATGAGAGATTTTCTGGCATGGCTTGGATGGTGTAAGGAACTACACTGACATTTTGAAGATCTTTCTAGCTAAAGGAACAAAAGAAATGAGCTAAAGCAGCTTCTTCAGCTCAGTACAAGCATAATTTCCTTAGAGAATGGAAATGAATTTTCTGAAGCCACCTAGCTGAAACTCATTAAGCATTCATTTATTAATTCAGTGCTTTTAAAAAAAACTGATAGCAGCAACCCACCAATGTGAACATGTGATGCAGATAAATAAGGAGATACACTGATAACATACGTAAAAGTGAGTAAAATTCACCATATGCATTTAAAAATACATTATAAAAAGTAAAATTCTACATTATAAGAATGCACTGAATGCATTATTTATTGAAAAATAATAAGGCAAAAGCCTTCATAGCTAATTGAAATAAAAGTTCCACTTTAGGCAAGGCTAATCTTTATTTGGGGATTATATTGCTCTCTTGAAGTATGATGTTCTCTGTAGAAAGAGAGGACCTCTCATATTTAAGGTCAATAGTATTTATAAGCAGTTTTTTAATTTAGATTTTAATTTCTACTCAAGGATTTTTAAAGCAGCTCTTAATCATAGAATCACAGAATATTTAGGTTGGAAATGACCTTTAAGGAATCATCAAGTCCAACCACTAACCCAGCATTTCCAAGGCCACCACTAACCCATGTCCATGAGTGCCACATTTACAAGTCTTTCAAATACTTCCAGGAATGGTGACTCCACCACTTCCTGGGCAGCCTGTCCCAGTGCTTGACAACCCTTTTAGTAGAGAAATTTTTCCTAATGTCCAATTTAAACCTCCCCTGGCACAAGTTAAGGACTTTTCTTTCCATGTAATGCTCAAGATCAAGGACTATTTTGCCATAACAAGTTATAAAATTATGTATTAGTTCTTTTCCCGCATTTTGGTTAAAGACAGAGTATTTCATTGCTAAAATGTTAATTCAATTCAAAACTTTTTCTGACATTGCTGGATGTCATGAGCTCTCCCTCCCACCCCAACAGAACTGAACATATTAGATGCTTGAGTTTTTTCTTTGTGGCCCATCACAGGACTTGCCCAGGTGTCTTTTTTTCTGGGGAGCCCAGAGTGGGATGCGGCATCCCAGGTGGGGCCTGATCAAGGCTTAATAAAGGACCCAGAACATTTGAATAGAGCTTCTAAACCAGCATGTGGGGTAATACTTTAAAAGATTGTTTAAGTAGAAAGTACAGTTTTCTTAAAACCAAGTTCAGAGACTTTCCTGGTACTTTCCATAAAATTCCCCCTTGGGGGTTTAAGTTCATTTTTAATCCATGTTTTGTGATTTTCTTTCAGGTTGTAAGGTTTACAGAAAACTTCCTGTCATGTTTTATTCCTTAGCTCAGCACTTCCAGTTTGATTGTGGAAGGCAGAACCAGCATTAGAATTATAAACACACTTGGGAAGTTTGGGGCAAAGGATTAAGACAGGGTTTACTCCAAATTTTCACCTACACTAAAGTAACTTTTATGTTCTGTAGTCTATTTCTCCACCTTTGGGTAGTGGGTTTTTGGCAACTAAAATGGCTGCTTGAACATAAAACCAGCCTTAATGGAGAGCAGAACATCTGGAGAATTGAATGTTGGTTCTACCTGGCTGAAAAATCAAATTCAAACAACTGTCTTTGGAGCTGTAAACTGGCAGTATGCTGAACCTGCTCTGACTGGTGCACATACCCCACTGCCTTTAACAATCAAGACTAGTCAAGAAGTACTTATTTATCTGTAAGAAAATATAGTAAGATCTGACAGGATTCAACATGACTTCACTGGTGAACTTGCTTTGCTGGCTGTTAGAGTATGCAGTTTGGCTGAAAGCATCCGAAATCCATTTAGCTGGGTTTTATTTATTTTGTTTCTAATGTGATGTTTAAACAAAGAAGAAAACAAAGATTCACAACAAATGTTGCAAACTATGCAGATAACAGGAGAGGCTACAGATGGAATTCATATTCTAAGTCTCTAGGTAGGGAAAAAAAGTCCAAACATTATTTAATTTCTGCTTTTGCCTGGTGGCAGATAGTCTGATGAAGAGCTGAAAGGCCAGCCATGGAGACCGACAATACTTAAAAGCAGACAGGTAAAACTGATGTGTTTGAATATGTGTACTTAAGCCAGTTTAAAGGCTCAAATAAAATTTCGATCTTCCTCAAAAGAGGGAACACAATACTTTAGGAAACTACAGAAAGACAGGGAATCTCAGGCAATAGATGTGAGAAATCTAAAACAAGCATAGGAAACGCTGGCATCAGGAAACTCTAAAGTTAAAATGTCAAGATTACACAGCATGTGTATAATCACACAGGCTCACTGTAGCTTCATAGAGACTGAACGTGTTAGCATTACAGTTCTGAACATTTTTAATTTCAAGGAAGAAACTGCAGATGTTTGCTACTCAAGTTAGAGATTACCCTTTCTTCCTAATAATGCATGTATGTATGTGTGTATGTAACTATGGGAAAAAAGGAGAGAAAAGAAAAAAAAGAGCTTCCTCTTTTCTTAGGTCTTAGAACTTCAAACAGGAAAGCAGCTATGAAATATTCTAGTCCTGACATACATTATATAGATAAATGTAACAATGTAAGAAAACCATGGGCAAGTTAACATATTATTTAATAATAATATATCCATTTAGAGTAATGGTTAATATTTCAGAAGTACAATCACCTTTAGAACGCTTATGAGGAGCATTGCGCATCGTTTCAGAAAGCCATTTTCAAGAAAAACTGTGTTGACCCTGGCTGGATACCAGGTACCCACCAAAGCTGCTTTGTCACTCCTCTCCTTGGTAGGGGAGAGGAAATACAGTGAAAGGCTTGTGGGTTGATACAAGGGCAGGGAAATACCAGTCAGTGATGACTGTAATGGGCACAACTGACTGACTTGGGGAGAAATTATTTTAATTTATTATCAATCAAATCAGAGTAGGATAATGAGAAATAAACCCCAATCTTAAGAACACCTTCCCCCCATCCCTCCTGTCTTCCCAGGCTCAACTTTACTCATGAATTCTCTGCCTCCTCTCCCTGCATCATTGCAGAGGCACAGAGGATGGGGGCTGTTGTCAGTTCATCACACATTGCCTCTGCTGTTTCTTCCTTCTCGGGGAGGACTCCTCAACACTCTTTTCCTGCTCCAGCCTGGGATCCCTCCCACGGGGCACCGTTCAGGAGAACTAGCAGGCTGCAGTTTGCCTGCTTCCACACCGGCCTCCCACAGGGTAACAGCCTCCTTGGGCATGCCCCTGCTTTGGTGTGGGGTCCTCTAAGGGCTGCAGGTGGATATCTGTCTGCTCCACCATGGACTGCAGGGCCACAGCCTGCCTTACCATTGTCTGCACCACAGGCTGCAGAGGAATCTGCTCTGGCACCTGGAGCACCTCCTCCCTTCCTTCCTCATTGACCTTGGTGTCTGCAGAGCTGTTGCTCACGTGTGTTCTCATTCCTCTTTCTGTCTGCAATTGCTCCTGCACAGTCACTTTTCCCCTTTCTTACATACATTATCCCAGAGGCACTACCACTGTTGCTGATGGGCTTGGGCTTGGCCTCGACCAGCAGCAGGTCTGTCTTGCAGCCAGCTGGCATTGGTTCTGTTCGATATGGGGGAAGCTTCTGGCAGCTTCCCACAGAAGCCACCAGTGTAGCCCCTCCCCACAGACCTTACCACACAAACCCAGCACGGCCTTACATTTAGATACCTCTGCTAGTGTTTGCCATAATTGCAGCATTTGTTAGTTCTTTTAATGAGATTATGTGAAAAATTTCTCGTAAAAAATGTGCATCCCAGACCTACATAGGTTGAATAATACTGAAAGGGGATTAAATTGAACGTGTTTTCATAACTGTTTAGGTGAACGATTAATTTTTAATATCTGTGATGGTCACTTGAAAACGAATTTGAAACTGTGTAGGTAATTGGAAAACACTGTGCAGAACCTTCTGCAGAAATTCAAGGATATCAACACTAAAATCATAGGACAGTACGTTCAAAACACTATGGTTAATTCCGAGCTCAGGAGATACCGCGGGAGCCCGGCCGAGGGGCGGGGAGGGGAGCGCAGGCCGCGCCTCCGCCCGCCCGGGACCAGACCGCCCGCTTCGGGACTTCGGTACCCGGCGGGGGTGAGTGCACCGGTTTAACACTGCCTCCCCCTTGGGTGGGACGCAGCCGCCGCTGTGGCAGCAGCTCCCCTGCTGCCCGAACGAGCCGGTCCCGCCCGGCTGCCGGGAAACGGAGCTGCTTGGGGAAACCCCCTCCAGGCAACGGCCGGCGGCCAGCCCAGGGGGTGCGGCCCGCGGAACGCCTCGCTGGGGGCAAAGCCCTGCAGCAAACCGAGCTGCCTCCGACGCCAACCCCAAACAGCCAGCGACACCTTCAAAGGCTTTTAACTATAAAGGAAGAGAGCAAGTTTTCCTCCCTCCTCTGGCACTCCTTTTACCTCAGTTCCTCAAATCTGGGCGGAGTCTCGTATGACCTATACTCGCTCCCCACACGGCGGTTACCAGGGAGGAAGGACGCCCAGGCCAGAGGTTAGGGTGGGGAAGCCGCTCACCCACCACCTCAAGATCGCTACTAACGGGGATTGGAGGGTGCCCCAGCCTCCCCACTCCCTCCTGAGGCGAGGGAGTTGGAGCCTTTAAACCTGCACTCCCCCTGCAAAGGTGTTACTGCCCTGCCGACCGCCTGCAGTTTCCCTCCGGTTCGGAGACACGAACGCGGAGCACGCAACTACTGCTGCTCGCGTATGGTTTCTTTTATTAAAACCAACCCAAAGTGCATAAAGCCCCACAAAAAAACCCAATTACCCAGCCCCAAAAGAAAACCATGCGTGAGGAGCGCTGAACTTCACACAGTGCCGCAACAGCCCCATAACGTTCGGGGTCTCCACAGGGGAGCGGCCCCTGCGATGGCTCCACGGCTGAGGAGCCCTCGCCCCTCTTACCTGAGCGCACCTGTGCCTGCGCGAGCCCGCGGCGCCGGCCCCGCGCAGTGGCGGCCCGCCCCGCCCGCGCGCGGCCGCGCAGGCGCACGGCTCCTCGGCCGGCTGCGCCCCGGGGGCTCAGCGCTGTCATGGCGGCAGAGAGCGGCAGCGTCGGCAGGAAGAGATGGGGCTAATTGAGACCTTGGCGTGAAGCGGCGGCTGCTGCTGGAACTTCAGGCGCCTTTCGGAGAGAGGGGCGGCCGGTGCGGTGGAGCCCGCTCCCCGCAGCCGACGGGGGCAGAGCAGCGCAGCGCAGCCACCTCCCGGCCCCAGAGCCGGGCGTCAGGGCAGGCAAGCGGTGAGTGCGAAGTTGCTGGGCGGCGGGGTGGCTGCACCTGTCCGTGCCCGCAGCCGGGGAGGTGGCGACGGTACGAGAGAGGGAGCCGGGCAGGCGGCAGACGGGAGCCGGGCAGGCGGCAGGCAGGAGCCGGGGGGAAGGAGGAGCGTGGTCCTTTGCAAAGATTAATGAAAATGAATCCCCTTTCGGCCGCGCTCGGCTCTCACCGTGCGGCGGGGCTGCGGGGAGAGGCGTGAGCTCCTGAGGCGGCCGCCGCTGCCGCCTGCCCGGTGCGGGGCAGGGCACGGGGCTGCTGGCCGGAGGCGGGACCCCCGGGAGAGAGGGGAGCGCCGGGCTCGCTGCGAGCTGAACAGTGTCTCGGGTTGTCCTGCAGGGCTGTAAATACCTGCGTGAGGGCACAGAGCTGTGGGCAGACGCCTCCTGCTGAGGAGAGCGCCGGGAGTCCGAGGGCGCGTCCTCCCTCCGTGCCTGCCCGCCCGCCCCCCCGCCGGACGCGGGTTCCTCAGGAGCCGGAGCTGAAGGGGACTTCAGAAGGAGCCCGAGTCGCTCCTTCTTCTCGGAGCGGCGAGCGTGTGCCGCTGGCGCTTCAAGTCGTAACCTGAAAGGAGCTAGCCATGGCGAGTGAAGACAAGCAAGTTATTCAGCCAACAGGTGATGATGGAGGAGGAGGAGGTGGTAGTGGAGGAGGAGCGGGGAAAGAAGGAAATGCTACTGAAGGGGCAAGTTTGCTGCAGCCTTTGAATCCAGGAGTCCCCATCCGAGGTATCAAGATGAAATTTGCTGTGCTGACAGGACTGGTGGAAGTTGGTGAAGTGTCTAACAGAGATTTGGTCGAAACTGTGTTTAACCTGGTAAGTTGATTGCTGTTTTGGGGAGGAGGTAGAAAAACAACATACGTGCATGAAAGAATCCTGTGCTTTTCTGATGGTTTTTTTCCTGTCAGTGTATTTTTACATGTTTACTTTCACCATGCTAGATTTCAGCTAGTTTCTCTTTACTTGTGGATGACAGATGCTGAAAATAAAGCATATGGACCTCTATATACACTTAAACTTGAAACAGCTCTGAACAGCATCCTCCTTAGTCTATTTCAGAAAAAAAATGTTGCTTTATATGCAACTGAGAAGCTTATTAAGTTTAAACATTCAACAGGTGTCCTAGACAAGAAAGCTAAATATTGATTTAGTAACTCAAGCTGTCATCAACATAAACAAATACACATGTTACTTTTTAAAGCCAAACAACTTTTCCCAGGAAGATGTTTGTTTCCCTTTTAGCTTCCCGTTTGCTTTGGAAGTAGGTAGAACTTTCATGTTTTGTATACAGAGAGTGGGGGTGTTGGGGAGCAGTTCATGCAAATGCTTTTCTTACTCTGCTTGTTGGGAAGAGTAGAGTGTGATTTCAGTGTCCTTTTTTGTTAATGAGTTATATGCTGGTTTTTAATACTGTATGGATGTATTTAATACTTCATGACTAGATCTCACTGAAAAATGAGGATACAACTTTTACTGTTGAGTTGCAAGCATAATATATACCGTTGAGCTTCTTGGGCCACACTTAAAACAATTAGGCTAGTTGATGTTTGCTTACTGTAGGACACCAAACATTAGGAGATAAGCTGTTTACAAAGGAAAGCTTCCAAAGGAACTCTGCTATTATCAGAGATCTCAAAACATTTCTAAAAATACTCATGGTTCCTCCTTCTTCCTTTTCGTGAACACCTTTGACTTTAAAACCTTGTGGTTCCTGACAAACCAGGAAGTGAGAGCATGTAATAGTGTAAAGCTCGGTAATGGGGAAAGCTGACACAAAAGGCATACCGTTTTTTAACCACTCTTTGCATTTCAGCTATTTTGTTGGTAGTAGTCTTTGCTATGTGCAACTTTCAGTGGCCACTAAATATTTGCATGCTGTGTCTATTTAATGCTTTTGATGTTATCTTCTTGGACTATGATAAATGTTTATTTTTTGAATATTTCCTTATTAGCAGAAAGTAATTCTCTAAATAGTGTGGATAAAAGTCTCAGTGCAGAGGGGCTGCAGTAATAGCAAAACTGAAGTGCAGATCAGAGGTTTCCTGGATGCTTCAAGTATGAGGAAGTGATTTAAGTTACTTAGAGTCCACTTGACAATTGTCCTTGACAAAACCCTCAGATACTTGGACCTGAGGTTCAAAAGGAGATTCTGGTAAATAGTTTACAATTTAGGACACTTCTGTGAGGGGAAACTGTTCATGAGCATCTCAAATTTTACTTTATTTCTAGCATGGTCTTTTGAGTGATGTTTTTTTTGAGGGGTGTTTTATGGCAGCAGTGGAAGGAGGTTCAGCAGAGTAATTAAAAATATGAAAGCTCCATGATTCTGGGATTCCCTTTTTGCTCCATCTTGGGCAAGAGAAGAACAAAAATTCAGCTTGTTACATAGAATCCTTGGGTTTAGATTTAAGAGGTCTGGAGGACTTGACCTGTGGACTGCATTCTCCTGGATCTTAATTTCCCAAATAAAGGTAGAAGAGACTTTCTGGCCCTGGAAGTTTTGAAACTGTTTTCACTTTTTCTGCAAGTGAAATAACATCCCTGATCTCTTCAAGAAGACTCCCCAGCTGTTCCAGCACACCTGCCTAAGATGTGGAAGTCTAAAGTTCATCTCCAGCACTGCATTATTTTGATCACAGCAGAAGTAGTCAGTTAATAGCAATCATGAAACAACAAATAGTTTGGTAGTAGGGATACTTTACCTGGATTATGTGAGAACAATATCCAAATTTTTGATCAACATCAAAGAAAGTCCCTTGGTTTCTCTTGAACCCTGGGAAAACACATCAACTATGAGTGACTTAATTTGGAAAGAGAAGGTAGCTTGATGTTATGTGGTTTTGTGGTTTTAATAAAATTGGGATGCTTAAAATCAAACCAGCCAAAAGATTAATAGTTTTTGTTCCAGAAAGCATATTTTTTTTCTGGATGTTTTTTCTTTTTTTTTTGTAAAAACTTTTAAGCTGACTTTTTAATATAGCTTTCTGGGTATGAGGCCTTCCTACAAAGCAATGCTGATCTGTCTGTCATTGATTTCTGCCTCCAATCAGTCATTAGCTGTGACCTCTTCATTTCGCTAATACCTCTGAAATCGCACAGATCACAGGTTAGGCATGTGAAGTGTTGATTAGCAATGGTGTACTTTTCTGTGCATGTATGCAGAAAAGATTTACCTTTTATGTGATGAAGTGATCTTGGCTGTGGCTTTTCTGGTACATTGTTTTCCAGTAGCTTTCAGAATTAGTTTACTCATGTGTGCAGGTTCAGTTGGGGTGTGAAAATGGGGTTAGGCCCAACATATCCCCTCCTGTTGGGTTTCACTCTGGTGACTCATAAGTGCCCTACCTCAACAGTGTTAGCAGAAATCAGCCAGCTTTCTTCTTGTTCGTTGAAAGGAGGAAATGTACAGTATTTGGGGGATTTTTTGATCACTAAGGTGGGATGTCTTTAGACTCGAGTGGAAGTAGGGCTGGGCAAATCTGTGTCAAAAGGTGTTTTTACATACCTGTTCTTCATAGCATAGCCACCTTCAAATTGCAGAGTTTATTTTTTAAAAAGGGAGACCTAAATCTTTATTTCTTGAGCAAATGTGTTGCTCTTAATTATGCTTTTCAAGCTTGTACAAGATGGAGTTAATGGTGAATTTCTCTGTGTGATTGAGAGTCAAAAGAAGCGCTGTCCTGATGTTCCTCATTTTTAAATATTTAAGAGAGGACCATGATCTATATGTAAAAGTCTCAGAAGGTCAAAACACAAAATGCAAAGTAATTGACTTGCTGCTTATTAAAGAATTTCAGGTTCTTATTAAAGAATTACAGGTTCTGTAGTTCTCATTACTTGAGTAAGTAATTTGTTCAGTCCAGCAGTGTTGGATTTTGAACCTGAGAAGCACCTATAACATTTTTTTCTGTCCACCAGTTTAACAGAGTGCTTAGTGAGCTCCTTTGTAGCATACATCAAAACCTTGGGTTTTGTCTCATTTGTTGTCTTTGGAAATTCTGCTCTTAGAAATACTCAAATTGATCTGCTTTGTTTTGATTGGTATTCTCTGAGAACCTAGTTTTCAGGCCCATGTTAGGTATGGCTTTGTGTATTTCGGCACTTCTTAAAATTGAAGAGGAAAATACTAACTTTGTAAAGTTTTTGACAGAGTAATACACTTCATTAAGCACACTCTTGTTCAAGTATTTACCTGTTTTGTTACTTTTCTGACAGTAAGCTATAATATTGGTATATATTCCTCATGCATTGTGAATTATACTTGGAATTGACTTTGGGCACCAGTAACTCCTTGAATTTCCTTTGTATACAAATCAGGTCTGTTTCTGTTCATTACCTCATATCTGCTCCCTTTTCCCTGCCCGTCTTAGTTTATTAAAATAAAAAGATCTCCTGGTAGAAGATGATAGAATGGAAAAATTAATTACTTACAGTGGGATCTGTTACTAACTTAAGACAGCTATGTTTTTTTTTTTCATGGTACAACAAGAAAAACAAGTTGATCTCCAACTATATGAAGAAACTTTCAGATAGAGTAGTAGAAATTATTTGGCAAGTGGCAAAACTTTAAAACATATATTTCTAAGTTAGTTACAGTATTATGCTGGTTATATTGAGGTTTTTAGGATCTGAAGTTTTCAGGTGTAGAGAATAAATTCTGTTCTGAAGGCTATGCAACCTGCATTGGAAATATAGGAGAAAATCTTTGCTGGATTAAAATTCTGTATGGAGCTTCTGCTCTACTCTGTTCTAAACAAGCTTGTCTTGCATCATATGTCAGTGTTGTCTTGCTAACGAGTTCTTGTAAGTTTCTTGTTTATATATAAAACTTAGGTCACTGGATATCCTTGGCTGTCACTACGTAAAGGGCTCTCACTGACAAGTGAGAGTTCATAATGAATGTTGTATGTACTGTGGTTATCTGTGCTGCTTTATTAGGCTTCTGATGGGAAATGAATATTCTGGCAAAATTGTGCTATGCCTCAAGTAGATGACTGTACAACTATTGTCTTTGTGGTGATGGTATCATTCAGTTTGGGCACTTCATGCCAGAATTTACTCAGGTCTCAAGTCAGCTAGTGTATAGAGACAACAGGTAGTCTAGACTTTCTGCACTTCTCTAAAGAAATGCCAAGCCTTGCTCTAAGCCAATTTTATTTGAAAAAGCTTTATCACTTCTAATTGTTCTAGTGGCTGTAATATCATTCGGTTATGTGGGCTCTCTTTTTTGGGGGGGCTTTTTCCTCAGTCTGCATTGCAGAGACTTTTTTTTTTTAATGCTTTCTCTCTGGTGAGAATGTGCTGTTGCTTCTGATTGTGCTCATGGATTATGAGGTCCTTGGCAAGAGTTACCTAGTGACAAAGTGAAAATGAGAGAGAAATCTTAGGCTTTTATCACCTTTGGAGGAGAAATAACAGGATCTAAGCAGCAGAGACTAAAATTACTTTATAAGCCTCATTTGTCGCCTTTCCCACTTCTGCCAGATTTTTTTAAAATAACAAAAATCAATGTAACTTAAAAATTCTGACTGTTTACTTTCTTTGTTTCTTTCTTGCAAGTAACCTTCCTCTAGCATGCTTGGCTTGTTTTATAGAAGAAATCTGAGATAAATGTCAGGACTGCCACTTGTTTGCCTTTTGCTCATGTGCCCTCTGCTCTTTTTGTCATGTCTCCATTGCTATGGTTTCTGCAATATAAGCTCTTTATCATTATTCATATTGAAAGCTAATAGCATCACCTGCTGCTAAAACAGGTTTCTAATTTGGTATGAATGCTGCTGAAACATTGCTACAATGGATGTTATGAAATAGAAATTCCCCTTTTTTCATCTTTGTTTACTTTTTTTTGCACGTACTTGATACAGAAACCCCCTGAGGCTAATGGTAATAGAATTAAATGTATTACAGTAGTAGAAATGCACTGTAGATGTCTTCATGACGATGAATTGTTTTTTATTACCTCACAGTATGGTTCTTAGAGAATGCTAGGATTTATTTTCTATATAAACTTATCAACACTGCTGACAAGCAAAAGTAACCAAATGCTTTCTATAACATCACTAAATATTGTGTGTTCTTAATATAGGCAGTCTTCCCTAGTGTTCCCAGTAAGTAAACTTTTGGCTACTGTTATCCCAGTTCAGTCACTTCTGCCCATTTACAATGATAAGGGAAAGCTGTGGCTTTAGCTGGGTCAAACTTGTAGGTTTTCTTAAAATGACAGTAACTTGGACAGTCAGTTGTCTTGGTGGGCATGCGTGGTTTTAACCTTGGTGAATGAATGGAATTCAGCAAAATGCTCCCGAATCTCAAGTCTCAATGTTCTTTTTCAAAAATAGATGCAAACTTACTTTTTTCTGGCCCTTTTGCAATGGGAGGTTTGTGCCCAGTTTGATTAATTGATTTAGGCTCCTTGATTCCAAGTCATCTTCATGGACCCATAATTTGGGATCTGGTAGCAGTAAAAGATGATTTTGGTATATTTAGCTGGTGAAAGACATCTCTCAGCCTCATTTACTCAAACTTTACCTAGCTCAAAATTCTTGAGTAGTGGGAGTCACCCTCCACTTAAGAATTACAGTCCTCTGTCTTGTTAGAATTTATTCTGAGTAGTTCTGAATATACTTAGCATTGAAATGATGTATAGTGGGTTTTTCTTAGGTATTGATGCAACTTTGTAGTTAATGGAAATATCATCCTGCACAGTAAGTGTAGGAATTTAGGGAAACTTTGTTGTCAAGCTGAGAAAGTCATGGAATGTAGCAAGTGAGATTGTAACCGCATGCTGACAATTTAGGAGAGAACTGTCTAAAATCTGAAGAGGAGCTGATTTAACTTGGCTGTGATATCAGCTCACATCTGTGACTGCCACTTAAGACACAGTGTAGGATGACAATATATTGAGGGCAAAACCTTAAGACCACAGGAAAATGTTCAGGTTTTCTCACTCTTCCTCTTACTGGTCAATTTTTATAGCTTCTCATGACAAGTGTGAAGTTTTAAGTGCCTGTGAAAGCCTGTGAATGACACACACGCTGTGTTTTCCAGGAGTGTTGGCATCCTATACTGCCATTAGTAGCTCTGCACAAACCTAAAATAAATATAAAAAGCAAGGCTGAACTAGGTATTTCCATATTATAGTATCTTAATAATGCAATATTTGATAGCCTATTTTTAATTAGCAGTCCATTCTACAGGTAAGCCTGTTTAAAATGTGTTCACAGCATACTTTGGAATTCTCTGTTAGGGAGGAATTGATCAGGTCAATGACAAATTTTTCTAGTTGGTTTCCTGTAACAAAGAAGAGGGAGTCAGGTATCTATTGTGGTTGCTTTGTGCTCTCTCAGTAGTATTTTGTATCACCTCTGTCAGACAATACTGGGTGAGACGGACCATTGGCCTGACCCAGTAGTGGAGATAGCACTGTAATGTAGTGGCCATATGGACTGGCTCAGGAAGAGCATTTGTGGATTAGGGAATAGAATGAAATTAGGAGAAATAGGTGGATGACATGTCAAGGTTGCTACAGAGGCTGGACATTGCCAAGTGAGATAAAAATAGATAGCTATTTGTGTCCGTTGGAAGAGATTATTTGAGGGATGAACCGAAGTGTGCAGATTTAAGAGGAGTATGAGTAAAGAGAAGGTTTTTTTGAAGTGGCTGTATTGGATGAGTACTAGGGGTTGAGGAAAATCAGAGGTATTTGCTTAGTTCTTTCTTAAGGCACTGTTGGTTTGGTACAGCATTTAGATGCTGAAGCTTGCTGAGAAGGCCCAGTCTTCTGAAAAATCATCAAATATGATTTTTTTTTTGTGTGTTAAGGTAAAGATAAATGACAGATAAAATGAAAGATAAAAATGACATTTCTCCGTGGTTTCTTTCACTATCTATATATTTGTTTTGCCACCTATTGGGGAAGCTGTAGTCATTCTGAACTGTATCCCACCTGGCATGGTCTTTTGACTTTTGGGTTTTATTTTTACTAGATAAGTTGGTAACTTAAAGCATTTATAGCTTCTGTCTTTATGTGGTCATGAAGTTCCCTATAAACCTTAAGGAGGAAGCTTTAATCTGTGCCACAGATTAAATATGCTTTACAGTTTAGTCATTGGATGCAAAATAGCTATTCGCTACCTTTGCTGCTTCTGTGTATAAAGCCCTTTAAGAATCTTTTCTGTCAAATTCAATCTTGCATGCTTTAAATTTATGCATATCTTTTTAAAGAACTTCTATTTATTTTAAATGGGTCAATCTGGAAGAAAGTTTCACTTCATAATCACTAATAGCAGTCAGCTAACTTTCTGCCATTCCAGTGTCTTTCACAGCCCCTGGAGGCCTTGCTGGCCTCTTCATAACATTTGCATGATGATTTTTGCTATTAGCTTGACCTAATTACTAGTGTCCTAATTTAGATTATGATTCCGCTTTAATTAATTCTGTATTTTTCTGTTAGACCTCGTACCGTACTAGAGCATATTCTTACATGTCCAAAAACTGGTTTGGTCTTTTTTATTTATTTATTATGTTTTTTTCTCTGGGAAACCTTCAGACTTTGTCTAGGAGCTCTGGCTATTTGCCATGAATCTGAGGGTTCCGATTGATTTGCATAAAGCAGGATACTGTTGCCGTCTGCTTTTTTTAATACCACAAGTGGCCAGTGGAGACTGTTGTTTCCAGTATGCTCCATATTTAGAGCAGATAGCAATCGAGATGTATCTTTACATAACTGCTGTAATCAAATTTGCTAAATAGTGATGCTGTGTGACTGCAGTTGTACCTTTCCCTGAGACACTGTAGTCTTTGTGCTGATACTGGAAGCTTGTTGTAATTTGTAAAGAGTTTTGCATTGCTACAGTGCTTTAGATTCCAAAGCTTCAGGAATAGGCATAAATAGTTTCTAAATAGAAAGTAATTTGTGAAGAAGAAAACCTAATGCCTTCCATTGCCCTGGATTCCTTTGGTAATAACTGTGGAGCTGGGAGCAGCTATGTCCCAGGCATGATTTTCTTGTTAATAGCTGCCTTGAGATGATATTTAAATGAGAATAGCTAGTGGGAATAGGATGTGCTCTGTGAGTTTGAGCTGCAAGTCTCTCTACTGCAGTCTGCATGTGTGTAGTTCTGTTGATGATTTTGTATTCTACATACATCTAGCAAAAAAAAAATCACATGTATTGTACAGTAAATACAGATTATTTTTTGTTCAGCTCAAACTGAGTTGTTGTGGCAAAAACCTGTTCTGTTGATGCAACTGAAGAAAACAACACTTAAAGAGCTACTGGGTTAGTGTTCCTTTGCAAATGAAGATCAAAACCAGAGTAACTGCTTTGGACTCATCTGTTCTGTGAAAGGGTGTTATTTGTATTTGTGTCAGATCCCTACCCCTCCTCCCCATCACACCTCCTCCCTTTGCCATCAGCAGTTGCTCTCCATGGTGTGGACACAAGTTACAGAAATAAACTAGTGAAATGAAGTCTATTCTATTTGCTTCACTTACTCCAGATTTCTAGTTTTAGAGTGGACTAGCCTTGTAAAACAATAACTGTGTCAGTGCATAGGGTGACGTGTAGCTTGCTTATTCTCTCTTCTGGGGATGCTGAAAGGCTTGAAGCACCAGTAAGCAGCAGGCAAGATGGTCACTGCAGTGGGAGAGCAATTTCTCTTCTAAAAGAGCAGTAAAAGAGCCAGTAGCTTGTAGTGGATTGGGAAGGATATGATTATGGAGTCCAAGATGCTGAATGTTTGCTTGATAAATCTCTCACAAATTGCTTCCTTTATCAAACTGTGCAGGTTTGGGTGGGAATTGTACTGGTTGCTTTCCCAAATACAACTGGGATAGGGGTGGATCAGAAGGTAGAATAAGGTGAGCCCTGTTGCTGTAGAATTGCTGAATAAAGGCTTTGCAGATCCTGCAGCTTTCAGTAGTCCATTATTAGTGAAGTCTTAAAATTATTCTGCTTGTATTTCTTGGGATTAAAATTGTGTCCCGAAGGACAGTTGTTTTTTTTGCAGGATTATTAATGATTTTGACAGGCCTTGGAATCAAAGTCTTAACTCTTCCCTCCTTCCAGGTTCTTTATGTGCAATTGTAGACATAAGTTAAAAAAAAAGGCCAATAATACCGAGGTAGAATTGCTGATAAGCCTTAAAACAACGCAGTAGAGCAGAATGGGAGCCAAATGAGTAATGTTGGTAATAGTGCATGACTTAAATAAACAAATGGAAACTATCAGTCCAGTCAGCATCTGCCTTCTGCTAATGCTTTTGTTTAAACTAAGCGTATGATTTGTCTCTACTTTTGGTTGTGAACTTGGCTGAAAAGAACTTGCAAGCTTTCTATTCCTCCCCCCCACTCCCACCCAATAGGGGTTAGTTATAATGTAGGATTTGGTTCCAGTGTATAATCTAGGTGCCACAGTGCCTGACTTTTAATATCTGATATTGAATATGAGACCAAGTAACTGTGCCTGCATTTTTAGTATGCATTTTGCAATAGCCAGCATGAGATGGGGAGCTATGTGTGTTTAATATATTGCTGATATTATAGAATGGGAGAACACTAAAATGCTGGAGTGTATGTTTCAGTTGGGGTTGCAAAATATTCTTTGTCCAGTTTGTAACCTACAGTCAAGGGTCACCTTCTGAAGCTATGATGTTCTTAACACTTCAGATTTCCTTATGTAATGTAGCAGTGGTGCCTAACTCAACAGTAGAGCTCTGTGAAAGGGGCCATGCTAGATTATGTACTGTTCAGCCTCACAACAGGACACTGGTTTGTCTTTTCTGTGCTCCTGCCTGCCCCTTCCAGAGACCTGGTACTTGCTGCCCTCATCTGGGGCTGCAAAAGTGAGTCCGGAGCACTCGCTGGGTTCTGTAGTGGGCTGTGGACCTGTGAGTGCCACTGCACACTGCAGCTGCTGTGGATCAGGTGATTGGTAGGGTACTTGCCTTTGGGGAGATGTTTATTCCTAGACTTATCTGAGACCTGACATTAAAGACTTGTGCCCTTCCTATGTGCTGCTTTTGAAGTGAAATGTATATTGCTTTTTGGGAATTCTGCTGGCTTAGTACAGTCTCACCTATGGAGGAAATGAAAGTCACCCTGATTTCTATCTTTAGTAGGAAGAGATTCAAATTGCCATTTGTCAGGTACACACAGCGATAGTGTTGTAAGTGACTTGTAAGGGGACATTTCTAACACCTCTTTTGCAAAGGCTAGGCTTGTATGCCAGTTTCATGGGTATGAAGAGAAGGCACAGAAAGAAACAAGTCTCAGACCTAGTGTTTAAGGTGTTTAAATAACATTCTCCAGTCACTCATATATGACAGAAAAGGTTTCAAGCTGGAAGCCAGTGGACTTCCTGCACACATATTAGTCAAGTTCTTTTTATGGTGTACAGAATCCCAATTTCCTTCCTGAAAGATGAATTATCTTCAGGTGGAAGGGTTTGTCTTGTGATTGAAAGTTCACCAGAGTTGGGTATACATATTTCAAAAAGTTAGGATTTAGGTGACAGAAACTTGGGTTTCTTGCTTCTGGATAGTGCTCTTATTTTGCAGAAAAGTGGTACCACTATTTCTAAGCAGATCTTGCTTAGGAATGTGCTTGGTGTTTCTGGGTTCTGCCTTGAGAGAAACCATGATGAGCAAGATGAAAAAAAAAGACATGTAAAACTTCTAGGTACAAATTAATGTCATGTATTGTCTGTCCCTCCCTTCCCCAGAGGGGAAAAATAATGTTCATATTGTCATGTGATAGGGCTGACTGTAACAAGGAAACGTGTCAAAGTTTTCCCTTAGCTAGGTTTTGTGTGGCAAATTGGGAAGCCTGGAAAACCAGATACAAAGTGACAGTTAGGGAGTGAGGAACTGAAGTTTTAATTAAGAGCTAGCTTAAGTCTTAATCTTGATGCCTTTGCTGTTGTTGTTAGCACTTTGAAGATGAGTATGTTCATAGGGGTTTTTAATTAGATGTCCAGAGTTGTTGGGATCTCTTTCAATTCCAGTCACACGAACAGAGGTAGAGGTAAAATTTTAGAGGAGCAACCTAACTGCCCAAAGAAGTTGTCTTAAAATAACATCACAAATGAGCGGTTTAGTTGGATCACCTTAAGTGCGCTGTAGCAAAACTTGAATAGAAAGTATTTGTTTCAAATCCAAACTTTTGAAAACAAATTCTGACTGCCTGAATATTGTGGTCTTGTCACTGTTGGTCATATTAGAAAAGTGGCAGACTGGTGAAGTTCCTACTGACTGAAAAAGAGGAAGCATAATCCCCATTTTTAAAAAGCCTGGAGAGGAAAAGGCTCTGGAGAGACCGTAATAGCAGCCTTTCAATACCTTAAAGGGACCTACAGGAAAGATGGAGAGTGACTCTTTTTCAGGGAGTGTAGTGTTAAGGGATAATGGTTTTAAACTGAAAGAGGGTAGATTTAGTTTAGACATGAGGAAGAAATTCTTTACTGTGAGGATGGTGAGGCACTGGAACAGGTTGCCCAGAGAAGCTGTGGCTGCCCCAGCCCTGGCAGTGTTCAAGGCCAGGTTAGATGGGGCTTGGAGCAACCTGCTCTAGTGGAAGGTATCTCTGCCTGTGGCAGAGGGTTGGAACCAGATGATATTTTGATGATCCTTCACTCCCCTTCCAACCCAAACCATTCTGTGATTCTTCAAGGTGGAAGGGGAAATGTCGCTTTGAAGTACACAAGGGTACCAGAAATTTAAGCTAAACCTGGATTTGGAGGCAGGGAGAGGGAAAATTATTTCAGTGGATTTTGACTCATCTGTCACTGACACACATTAATATCTGTATTTCTGTTTATTCTGTAGTGGGACACTATATTAGTCAGTTGCTAACTGACATGTAGGGTTTAATGAGAAATTTATGACTCATTCCTATTAAAGTTCCTGCTCTAGTAGCTGAAGCCCAGTATTATCCTGTACAGGGTATTTCTGTGCATTTCAGTGTAGTAATGTTGCGTATTACTGACATTAGGACTAGTCAGACACAGGCTTAATGACCGTTTTCTGGCATGCATGGCACCTGCTTTGTAGAACAGTTCTTCAGTTTTGGAATGCGCTTACTGTATGTCTTCTGTGGGCTGGCAGTGCTTTTGACTTCTGTAGCACTGTGTTAGAAGTGATCTAGATGTTTCAATTTCCTGTTAAAGGTAACTGTGGGGAAGGAGGTGAACTAAATGCTTAATTATCCTCTTCTTCCAGTTGAGTACTCAATTTCACAGCTTTTAAGAATCAGCTTTAGTATTTTTTATAGATTTATTGTTTACATATATGAGGCTAGAGACATAGTTAGAATTCTGTTTGTCAGCTCTCTCTAGGAGTTTTGTTTATCAAAGGATACCTCTAAATGGGTTGGTTTGCCAGTGACCTTACTGTGCATTGGAACAAGTGCTTGAAAACAGGGATTCTTCAAACAGGTATTGAACACTGTAGTGATGGAATCAAAGCAGAGTAAAGGATTTCTCAACTGCAGTAGTTGTATGTGCAAATTCCTACATTAAAAGATGCCTGAACCTCAAACTTAATCCAGAATTTTGAAAGCAAAGACGCCTTTGCATAAAAACGTTAATAGTTTGGCCAAGAGGAGCTATTTTCCATTACCAGCATGCAAGCTAAGTATCTCTGATAAATTAACTATGGTGTCAAAAACACAGTGGATGTAGCAACTATATTAATTAAATATTAGCTACCTAAGTATGTGTTCAGGTTGGTTTTTGCCTTCATGCATTGTTTTGCTCAGTGTAAGGCTGTAGTCATGATCTGTATATGGTGGTGGTTCTTGTTCTGGTGCTGTAAACCAGTAAGGTATTTATATTTACTGCATTTGGTATTATGAAGTAGCATATTCCTCTTTGAAATATATTTATGCCTCTTGCTTGAATGATTTCCATATCAAAGATGGGTAGTATAAAAGCAAAGAGAAGAAAGTGTATTTTTATTTGCTGTAAAAACAACAGAGCCCCTAAGAGTCATATTGGGCTCTTTTTCTTTCATCCAACGAAGTTTCTGCTGAGTCAAGTCTTACTGGCTCCAGGTGGGTGGTCATGATTGATGTGGCACATTTAGTTGAATTTAATTTTCCTAGGAAGAGGAATGGAGGTAAATGTTTTTCGATAGAAAAGACTATAAGAATACACGGAGCAATGAAGTACTAGAAAAGGCAACTTCTACTTTACGGAAGCTACCTGCTTTGGAAACATTCATGTATATGACTGCAAAGAATCTGCAGAACTGAAGCTGGTGATAATTTTGGACAGGTGATGCCAAGTAGAATACCTCAAAGCAGCTGCATGCAGCAGTCACTGCTGTTGGAAGATACCTTTGGGGCTGTGGTTTTTGTGCTGTTTCAAGAGATATTTCACAATTGCTCCTTTGTGCTAATGGCAGCATAGTCCAATGAGAAGTTCTGTCTTTGCATTTTTATAATATTTGTTCTTACAACCCACATTGTGGATCCAGCCTTGGCAATGAGAAATGTGAGCGTCAAAAGCTTTTGAGTTTGTAAATAAACTATTAAGCAGAAACATTTGGAAAGTTGATGTCCACTTTCTTCTCCCTGTGAATGGGTCCAGATATAAGTCAATGGCATTGCCCTGTTTTTGGCTGGGATGGAGTTAGTTTTTTTCCTAGTAGCTGGTGCAGTGCTGTGTTTTGGATTTAGTGTGAGAATAATGTTGATAACACACTGGTGTTTTAGTTGTAGCTAAGTAGTGCTGATTCTAAATCAAGGACATTTCAGTCTCTCAAGCTCTGCCAGTGAGGAGGGGTACAAGTAGCTGGGAAGTAGCACAGCAGGACAGGTGACTAGTACTAGCCAAAGGAGTATTCCATACCATAGAATGTCATGTTCAGTGTAGAAACTGGAGGGGATTTGGGGGTGAGGGCTTTTAGCTGCTTGGGGATGGGCTGGGCATCTGTCAGTGGATGGTGAGCAGTTGTGTTGTGTGTCACTTGGGTTTCCTGAATTTTATTCCTCCTTCTCTTTTTTGTTCCCTATTGTTGTTGCTATTTCTATTGTGATTATATTTGACTGCATTTTAATTATTAAACTGTTCTTATCTCAACCTGTGGGTTTTACATTCTTCTGATTCTCCTCCCCATCCCACCCCAGGGGATGGCGGCAGTATGAATGAGCAGCTGCATGGTATTTGGTTGCCAGCTGGAGTCAAACCATGACAGGGATCTTCTACTGGACTGCATCACTTGGGTTAAATTACAAACCTTAAGGATTAAGCTTTGAAAATGAGAAAGAGCCAGTTTGGTTCCTCAAGGTGAAATTTCAGGATTTTAAAATGAAAACTAGAAAAGATGTTAAAATAATTGAAAAGTTGCTCTTGAGAGTCAGTGACTCATATGTTAAGATTACCTGATACCTGATTACCTGATTTTAAGCAATCTTCAGGTATTTTCTCTGAAGTTCCTCTCGGTTTTTTGCAGCCAGTATATGATAGTGTGCTCCAGAGGTGTGTGGGTTCAGTTCAGCCTTTGTTCAGATAAACTCTTGTAACAGGCTCTGGCTGCTTTCAGAGCAGCAGCAAGTATGTGTTTTCTGCTGCATGCAGTCAGGCACCTAGGAAATGGAGTTGGGAGGTAGAGGAGGAGGATAATTGTTTTGGGCTTCCCAATTCTTGGCACAACAGGTTATACTATGCTCCCTACTTAGAAAACAAGGAGCGTTAAGACTGTTTAATACCTGACTCTAGAGCTTCCTCATTATTCTTGCATTGTGTTTTTCTGTGAAGCCTGAGCTCCTTTTGTCTTTAAAAAGAAGAAAGGAAATCCTATCCAGTTCAGGTGTGTTACAGCCATTTGCATGGGATACTATGTAGCTCTGTTCCCTTTTTATTTCTGCAGTTGCCTCAACTCCTAGGAAGAGAGAGGGAGGCAGGGCCTACCATGGTATAGTCTGATCCTGGTGATACAAGATGTTTGTCCTGTTATCTGCTGGGATGCTTGTCACTGTAACTCCAGTGACACTTAAAGGGTTCAAACCATGAACTGATAGTAGATTCTTTATGTCTTCTGCTACTGTTTTCATTTGATATTCTTTGTCATTCCAAATAGTACTGAAAAAGGCCACTTTGATTAGGCAGGGAGAATGCCCTTTTTAGGTGAGGATGAAGACATGGAATTATCTTTGTAATCTGAAATATTTAGTGAATGAGGTGATCCTCATCTTCCATCTTAGTTTTCGAAGCCTGAGAAAAGAAACTGGTCAACCTTCCTTGAAAACAACCTGTTCTCTCAGACGGCAGCTAAAGTGTTGTCAGTTACGTGTTATGTGCATTTGTATTACAAAGAGTAATTTGATTTTTGAGAAAATTGTTATTTTTTTGCATGTGCTGTCCTAGTAAACTGATCTTCTTGTCTTTCAACAAAAGGTATTGGAGTATAAAAATTATCCTAATTAGAAGTCACAAGCAGAGTAGTGTCAGTCTTGATCTTTTTTTTTAAAGAGAGCATAATCTGATTGTGCTGGTACCTTTCTGAATTTGGTGGCTGATGTTGAATTAAGGCTGTAATTGTATTTGTTGTGACTCAGAACATGACTCTTCCAACAAAAAACACACAACCTTTGCAAGCTAGAATGAAATAATAAAATTACAGTAGCATTCATCTTTCTTGTGCCTTGTCTACAAGGGGTGCCTTTTGTTTCAACTGTGAAGCCTGTTGTAAGAGCAGGATTGCTGCTAGCAGGCAAGCTAGAAGGCTGAAACTGGGTCCGCATTCTGAAAGAGCAACAAGCTGGCCTTACGAAGGGCTGATTTTCCTTGTCTTCTACTCTCCCTGTGTTTTAAATAAGTGGGAGAATTTACTGATCATATCATAATCTGTCAATATATTTCAGGATGTATTCCAGGATTCCACTGTTGTTAGATAAAGTCATGAAACTTCCACTGAAGAGCACTTAGTATATATAGATTACCATTTAGATGTGCTTCCCAATTCCTGGAGCAAAATATATGGCAAAAAGTGGAAACCTGATTAAAAATAAGAAAGTGACAAGTGAAACTGTCAAATGAAAAAAATAGAGTGATAGAACTAATATATTAAAAACTGAAATGACACTATAAAATGGGAAAACTAGAAATTGAAAAAGTAACACATGAGATAAATTTGGTGTTTTAAGACAATCTGGGAGTCTATATTGAGCATCTCCTAAAAAACATAGGAATAATATTTGCAAAAAGCCATAGTAGGACATTGTTGTGGAAATGCTGTAGCTGCTCTATATTAAAAAATGGTAGGGGGGAAGTGTAATTTTTAAGGCATGTAATTTACTACATAGGTATTTTTTAAGCTGTTTTGTAAATGGATATGCTTTTCAGAAAAGTGTTATTTATCTGAATCATCTATGACCCAAAACTTGAAATGAAGTTATGGATATTAAAGCCGTAGCAAGGGTGTATTGTTCTGCAGCGTACTCAGTTGCATCAAAAGAAGCATGACCAGCAGGTTGAAGGAGGTGATCCTGCACCTCTCTCTGCTCTCATGAAACCCTACTTGAAGTATTGTGTTCAATTCTGATGTCCTCAATGAAAGAAAGACATGGAGCTGTTGGAGTAAGGGCAGAAGAGGCCACAAGGATGATCAGGGGACTGGAGCACCTCCTGTATGAAGACAGGCTGAGAAAATTGGGGCTGTTCAGCCTGGAGAAGAGAAGGCTGTGTGGAGACCTCATAGCAGTCTTCCAGTATCTGAAAGGGGGGGTATAGGGATGCTGGTGAGGGACTATTCATTAGGGACTGTAGTGATAGTACAAGAGGTAATGGGTTCAAGCTTAAACAGGAAAGTTCTTAAAAAGGAAGAAGTTCTTTATTGTGAGGGTGGTGATGCACTGGAATGGGTTGCCCAAGGAAGTTGTGAATGCTCCATGCCTGGCAGTGTTCAAGGCCGCATTGGATGGGGTCTTGGACAACCTGGTCTGGTGTGAGGTGTCCCTGCCTATGGCAGGGGGGTTAGAACTAGATGATCTTAAGGTCTTTTCCAACCCAGAGCATTCTATGATTCTATAAAGCTGTGTTGTCTGGGATGGTGACTTGATATTGTTATGACCTGTCTTATAAAAGCAGTTCTCACTGCAGAAATGTTGTGAACATTCAAGTTCTCTGGTAGACTTGGGGCTGAAGAGCTACAACTTTTTCTGTAACTTTTTTCTTTCTTTCTCTTTTTTTTGTTTCCTTCCCTTAAAATCTCTTGGGAAGATGACAGGCTTCTGTGTTTTGTTGAAACCATCTCTCCCAAAGTTAACTTTCTACTAACTGCAGTGAAGGATGGGAAGATTTTAGCATCTTTACATATTGAGACCTCATTGCCAAGCACTTCGTTGCATAATGCTTAGTTATGAAAGAGGAAATGAACACAAAAACTGTTCTTGGAGACTGGCAGTGGATAGTGGGAGGCTCTTTTCTGTAAAGGGAGTGTTGTGCAGACACAAGTTTCTGAAGCAGGGTGACCTTAAAACCTGAAGTCAGTTCATCCTGACAACTTGAGTGCGATACTTGCTTGAAACCAAATAATAGTAGGTGTATGAATACAAATTTTTTTCTTTTGTATAAGAAAAGACCAAACAATCAAAAACCAAATAAACAAACCAAAAACAAGCACACAAAAAAGGTGAAGAATAACAGGTAGCAGTAGAATTAAGAGTAGTTATTTTTCAATACAAAGAATAACTGAACAAAGTATGTTGAAAATATTGAGGTGGCCCTATCTGCTATGCCCAAAAATGTCAGTGGTATTTGTGTTTTATTTATGGAATGTAGGTGCTGAAGAAGCAGTTTTGAATGGAGGAAGAGCTCAAGATGGAGATTTCAAATCTAAAGTCAGAAATGTATAATTATTTTCAGCCAAAGCTCTTTGGCATTCCTGTACATTACCTGAGGCATAGTTGTGGACAAACCTGTAAGTTGCCTGGTTTTGTGCAGCAAGCTCCAAGTGCACAAGGGGACGTCCGAGGAAGCACAGATGTGTTGTAATTTGACATACCTGGCATGCTTTGCTGTGGGTGCAGCTTTGTCACTACCACCACTGCAGATGGTGAAAACCATGGCTATTGCCAGTGGTTATTTCAGGATAAAACCAAAATCTCTTATATTATCTACTCCCAATGTATAAAATTCCTTGAACTGGTGGTTTGAGCGTTGCCTGTGGTTTGGGGGAGAGGAAGAGGAGGGAAAAATAGAACTCTTGTCTCCTAGGATGGTGATCTTACATTTATGAGGATGTGCATGTGGATTTGCTGGAAAGTATTAATGCTAGTAGGGGTGATTAATGGACCAAATGCATGCTAAATTTTGAAATATGAAAATTGGATTATTTCTTAGAATTAGCATGCAGAGTGAATAAAACTTTTTGAACTAATAGGAGACACAAGAAGAGAAACTTACTCCAGTCTCTCTATTAGACTCTTTAAAAATGTCTCTTAAATTGATACATTTCTCAGTTTTTGAGTCTTAAAATGATCTTAAAGGTGTGTTCTAACCTAGTTGGTTCTATGTGAAGTCAGTCATATAAAAACTAATATATTTTGAGGTTCAAAAATGCTACTGCTCTATAAATCTGGAATTAAACACAGTGAGAAATGAGACTGGGATATAATAAGAAAAAGAAATCTAATTTTATCACTTCGATGTTATTATCTCACAAGAGCATTCTTCTTATTACCTGGAGTCATTTAGTGCCATCTGTAGTGCAATGTGTATTGCAGTTCAAGTGGTGTCGTAGATGCTAAGGATAAACTCAGTTAAATTAAAAATGGTTGCTGAGCAAATTAGTATGTAGTATTTTAGGAATCTGAGTCTTGTGTGGAGAGGGAGTTTTATCTGTAGCTTTATTTTCCATAACCCATTTCCATAACTGACTGCTTTCCTTGTTGGTTCTGTCAGTGCAGAATTATGTTTGCAATGATGTGGTTGCCACTGGCAAGTTTTCTCTGAGAGAATGTTGTTACTGTTTCACCTGTATTTCTGCTCAGTAGAGGACTGTGTTAACTGTTCTAGCTGTCCTTTGCTGCAGCCTCTCCTCATTGCCTGGAGAACCCATGTACAGAAGGAGAGAACCACTGAGATGTTTATTCTGTAGCAGCATCAGGAATTTTATCAGTCTCCTCAGGTAAAGAGCTAAATTGGCTCCAAACTTATGCAAGCAGTACATGGACTGCTTAAGAACCCAGGAGATTAGTATAGTACTCAGCACTTTATTTAGTTGTCTTAATGGGAAATGTTTAAAACAAAAGGAGAATCTTGCTTAGTAGGACCTTTTCAGTTTGAAGGGTGGTGATATTCAGCAAGATACTTGTGATTCATTAATGCAGTATATTGGCAATTATGTTTAAAGTAATTTTGAATTCTTCTTAAAGCTTTATCGTATTTTAGAAAAAGGGATCTTTTGAGTTTGTAGTATCACAGGAGTAGCATAATTCTTAACTATTCTTTTGTCAGAGTTGCAGTCAAATGCTTATTTGTTAGAATTAATCTAGATGATGGAAGCTGGTTTTTGTCTTGTCTAAAAATTGCTATATACAAAGGTTATGGACTTTAGCTGACAGTATTTTGCCAGAGTATGGTGAGCACTAGCTTTATACTTTGGTAAGGTTACAAATAAGTAATTTGAATTTCTTCTTTCTGTAACTTTTACTTTTGTTCCTGAACATTTCCTTAAATGTTACATTAGTGTTTGGTTGTGCTGAGCATAAATGTGTTCCACAAGGCCCTTTCCTGTCTAGTCTTGAAATTTGCATGAGAGGAAGGAAGGAACATAGAGTTAAAATCTTTATATTGAAGTACTTCTCAGATTGTGAATAGTGGTGTCTGTATTTGTATCATGGCAGCCGTTCATATTCCAGATGTCATTGACCAGCTGTGTTTAGGTGAAAGTGTTGCCAGACAATATTACACCTAAAAGAAAACAGGTGAATGTCAACAAATACAAAATAAGTTTTAGGCTTGCCTTGAAATAAGAACGGTTTCTTAAGCAAGTGCTGTATTCTGTGCTGAATGCTTTGCAAAGAGTCCAATAATAAATAAAAAGCAGACAACCCCACACCTTTTAAAAATTATACATGAAGAAAATCGTACTGTTTCTCTTCTCATCTTCCATCCACTGTCACAGTGTTTCCCTCTAATGTTTGTAATTGATTTTTTTTTCTCCAGTATTTCAGCTTATATGTGTTATAAAATCCCAAAAACCAAAACAACCTGATTTTTTGAAAGTGTATAATGCTACAGTTTCACAGAATATATGCAGGTAGTGATGTCAACATATTAAATGAGAATGCTGCAATTTGAGATCTAAGTAGTTATACAAGAGGCACCCACGTGCCTCCACAGACTTATTCCCTTGAAGAGGGCTTAATGTGGGTAAAATGTTAATCTGCTTTGCTTAGTAAATACTGAACAGGAAAAAAGTCAGCTATATTGTAAATTTTGGAAGGAAAATTAAGACTTTGCTAGGCAGGAAATACCTTACTTTCCAAACATCTGAAGGGTATTGAAGAAAACTGGGTTTATAAGATTGGATTTTCAAGACCTTGTTGTACTTAACTGCCAGTGTTTGAGTAAATAGAGGCAAGTTTGTTTTTTGGGGTTTTTCTTTTGGTTGGTTGGTTGGGTTTTTTTTTTGTTGTTGTATTTAACTTAGCAATTGATAGAGCTGAAATAATGTGATGGTTTTGCCAAAACACGTATTTCTATTCCTTGATTAATTTTTCAGCTATAAAAAGTAAAGTGCTCTGTAATAGAAATCGTGTGCTCACCTGTAATGCCAGTAGGAGAATGTGAGAGGTTTACTTTGGAGTTTTTTATTAACTGAATCTGGAAAACACAATGAGGGTGTTTACATTAAGGGACCAACCTGAGTTAGGTATGAAGTACATAAAAAATATTCAGGATGTACTTAGTGTGCATTGAGAGATACCAATTTACGCTTGAAAGTATTTATTTTCAAACTTTATGAATTGTTGTGATTTAAAGTTTGAGATGAAAACTTATAGTATGTTTTATAGATGTGTTCAAGCTTTCTATTCAAATTTGTCTGAATATGATGCAAGTCGTGTTCTCTAGTGTTGCATGCATATGCTGTCTGTAGGTATGCTTATGTGTTTTTTTACATTTATGAGGCTATATAGAAATACAAGAGAACTACAATATTGTATAACAAACCCAGTTACTAGAATTCCATTGAGGTAGCATGGTACAAGTTAGAAGGATAATATTTTGTGACATAATTGAGGTGGTTAAGATAAAAAGATATGAATGAGGCAAGAGTCGTTGTGTTGTGATAGTGGACCAATCAAATCTGAAGTGTTAAATAACAAGTTACAAATGTTTGGGAAAAGCCATGTTCTTCTTAAGGTTCAAATACCGAAAGGCTTATGTCGGAACAGCACTTAAAAATTTACTGTTGCCAATAAAAGCTTTCCTTGAGAGACTGTCAAGTATAGATTGTAAGACCAGGTGATCAGTGTGTCCTCCTGCATAACATCAACCATAGGGCTAATTAATATTTCATGCAGTTAGTCTACAGGCTAAGTGTAAATAATAAATCTTCACCAAGCAGACTTGGGGGGCAGCTTAAAACAATTGCCAATAAGCCTGCACTTATTTATGTTTGAGTGGCAGTAAGTTCAACAGTGCGTAAACTTTGATTGCAAAGGGAAGAAAATTCAGTGCTTTAATGAAGGCCCAACCAAAGACGCTGAAGTTGACTCCATACATGGGTGGAACTTCACTTTATGTGTGTTTAGCTTTGCAATAATTTCTCACCTTTGTTAGGGGAATCTGGCAACCTGGTATTTGAACTGGTATGGACCTGATTGCGTCAGGAGGAGAAAGGTGTTGAAAAGCATCTTGGCTGTGGTAGTTATGTTGTGCTTCGTACAAAAATGTCATACTCTAGTGTTAATGGTTTCATGCGAGATATGAATCTTGGCATGAAGCTGAAATATTTGTTGTCAGGCAGGTAACCCTTGTTGGTAGGAAGGGTTGATGAACAAACATAGCTGCTTCTGTGGTGAATTTCTACAGGTGGGTTGCTGCATCTTGGCTACTATCGTAACTAGGAGAATTATTTCAGCTGATCAAGGGATGATACACTTCTGATCTAAGTGAGCTTGGAAGAAGGCACCAGTTTTGATCCTGATAGTTTCACAGAGATTCATATGGTGACAGGTCAAATTGGGTAATAGGAATTTATAAAATGTTATCCACCCTTGTATCAATTCCAGAGGATCTAGACTGGCTAATTTACTAATACACAGTGAGTGGGAGCTGGCTGAGCTTCAGTGCTGGGGAGGCTGTGCATAGAGATTATGGTAGTGAGTTTTGGAAGGAAGCCAAGGAAGCATTGTAGGGGTTTGCTCAGAAGGATTACACAGAGTCACTCTGATCTGCATCTGAAATACTAGATCTGGTTTGACCCCCAGCTGCTGTGAAATGATTGCAAAGGCGCTGCAGGCAAGTGACTCAGTAAGTGTCTGGTTGGAGGGTTGTGGCTTGCTCTTCCAAGTGCAGAGCATGCTGTTCTAATTAATGCCTTTCCCAGAGACGGATTAGGTTGTGTTCAGGACAGGGAGAGACACAATGGTGTTTTATAACTTCCAAAACCCAATGTTGCTCTAGAATTAACAATTGAGTTTTTGTAGTGGAGTACACTGCCGGGAGCAGCTTAGTATATGCCAACTGAAACTGTTTTGGTGGGGTTCTTGTATGTTAGTGGCATCTGATAAGCAAAAATTTCATTTGATGATCAGGGCTGCTGAAAGCTAGCACTTAAAGGAGTAAAATCAATTTGACTGTGACTGACTCTTACAAGATACTTTGCCAATAAATCATTACAGAAACTGTAATGAGCAAACTTTCAGTTATAAAAAATGTGCTTAACAAGGATAGCTGTCTGTATATTTATTTGGTATTAACATTTTCATCTTTCTTCAGTTAATCGAAAAGTTTATGTGTTACAACAGAGTATCTTTGTAACCTGATCTAGAAGACAAGTGAAAGGGAATGTTCTGTCTGAGGTAATTCTATTACTGGGTAAAATTTCAGGTGACAGAGTAACTGTATTGTTGAATGCTAAGTACGCTAAGTAATATGGTCGGTAAGATATTCTAAGGTCATGTTTTTGTCATCATAGGATCTGCTGGGTTAGAATCCCATTGCCTATTGTAAAGCTAAAAAGCAAACATGAAAGTATGCAATCATGCTTTTAAAATTATTTTTTTGTTTACTGGCTTAAAAAAGAGGGTAAGAGTTCTGTTGGTGCTGCTCTTATTATTTAAACCCTTATTTTAAAGCCCCTGTGCGAGAAAGTGGATTCTTTGGGGCGGAGGTGGGGTTAATTGTGTGTACATAACTGCTTAAAAATACTTACCTTGGGTGTCTAAATACTTCTAAAATTCTTTCTGTGTGGATGTCACAACATTCCTGTCAGATATATTTGCAGTGACTGATTTTTAGAAGAGTTCTTAACTTGTGCCATATTTCCACATCTTTGAATTATAATTGTGTGTCATTCAATTTTATTGCATTTATTTTGGAAAATAAATCCATGTCTCAGAGAACTCACAGTTCTTTTTCTATTCAAAATCTGTTACCTGAAATGCCCATGAGATGGTGCTCATCAGTCTTGTTTTTGTGTAGCACCAGATCTGTGTGCAGTTCTGACTTATAACCAAGGATGCAATGGTTAGCATTGACATATTTCTAAAAGAAAGAAGAACAGAAAGCAACTGGCAAAATACATTTTACTATACTGTTTTTAAGTATGCATAAAACAGTCTTTAAATCCCTGCTTATTTTTGGGGAGATTGCTTTGATCCTAATTTACACAAATTAGAGATTACCATTCAATTTTTCTTCCTTAAAAATTGATTTCTAAATAGACAAAATAGAAAATAGGTTTTAGACATCTATAATTTTTGTGCTGTTTTATTTCTTTCTGTTTTTCTCAAAGATCTATTAACGTTTTTTTGTGTAGAAGACATTCTGCTACTAATCCACACTACTGTTTTCTGTTATGTCTTTCTGTGGGAATTTCATTAGTTTGATTTGTTTATGTTTTCCCTTTGACTTATGCAGACTGTCTGTAACAAGCAAACATGGAACAGTGGGCCTTGGGAGAAACATTCATCTCATGTTAACTAAGGGAGGATGCTTTTTCTTTGAGCTGGACTCACAGTGTTAGAAGCTCTAGTGCTGTTTTTCAAGAGTGTACTATGTAATTTCAGATGCAAGATGGTGAGAAAAATAGCAAGATTAAGAGACTAGGGTCTAATGTCTTCTTTCTGAAGTAAGGTTACTGAAAAACTTAGAGCAGGCTGCAGCACAGTAGAGCCAAATGCATTATTTTGTATTCCATTTCAGACTGTTCTTACTGGTATTTTGAGAGTAATAACCGGATGGCCTGGGGGAGCTGGAGGCAGACCTGGAAGAGGACACAGCTGACATAAATGAACTCCCAGGGAAAGAATTATCAATATAGGTAGATGGGTATGAAAGCAGGAGTTGGTTGTGTGAAGACTGGAATGAAGTGGCTAGCACCACTATTTCATGTTAATGTACATGAATGAGTGGTATTTGAAGATACAATGCTATTTAAGGATGAAAAGAGGGGGCAAGAACAAATGATTTTCTAACCCTGCTTCACACTGAGAAAACTGCTGTAAGAACGTTTAGGAAAAGCTGAATGAAGCTAGGAGTAGGAGGTACCAATGTATACAGAAGAGGAAAATGGGTAGATGTACAAACAGCAAGTAACTCTCCAGAAAAGTGGTCTTAGTTTCTCCTCTTCAGACTCCAGCATTGCTCACTTGAAACCTTTTGTGTCTTGCAAGGTTTTCTTTCTGAGGAGCCTAGGGAACTTGCTTTCAGATATAGTCTTCTCTACTCAGTATTTCACTGAGCTGCAAGCCTGTATTTTTCATTCTGCTTGTTCTCCCTTAAATATAATTACTTTTTCTTTCTGTCTTCTGATTTGTTGGTGTTTCTTTCTTCACTTCCTTGCATGTTTTCCTGTCTACCACTTCTTCAGTCTTGTATAACTTTTTACTTCTAATTCTTCAAATAAAAGGTACTTCATTATGGAAATACTCTTAGCTTTTATTTGTAGCAAGCTGTGCCAGTTTTAGGTCAGGTAATTTCAAGTGGAGGAAAAAAATTCCTATGAAAGGAAATTAAGGACATTTCTTACTGACTTTTCACCTGGGAAAACTGAACTGAAAGATTTAATTTTGGAACGTTTCATTTAATATGAAGTAATGCTACAGTGCTCCAGGGCACTGGAAATTGCTGATTATGGAAGGAGTCAAGATAACTGCAAAAGAAATCCTGGAGATTGTTGTGTTGGTATCAGGAAAAAAATTAGCTCAGGTGGAAGTATGGCCGGTATGAGTGAGGAGAATGTGGGCCTACAACTCATATGAGAAACCTAAATTTTGAACCTAAACCAGTTTGGAATTCTTAAAAGTTAGAAGAATTGGTTTTATTCCAAAAAGTATTTTATTGTCTTGGCCCAGAAAAACTTTCTCCTGTCAGCTACTGGTATTTCTCAGAGAGTACAAATCTCATCTTGAACAATTGCAAGTGCATTTTCAGAGAATTAAGTGCAGTTCTGCGGGAATTGGTATTTTCATTCTCATAGGAGAGTGTAAAGAGAGCCAGAGGGTTTGTAAGAATAGTTCTGAAAAAGATACCAGTTGTATTTCTGAGAAAATGAGTGCTTAACAGCTTGGAATACTACACAGCCTAGAATGCAATGCTCTTTACACAGTATTGCTTGTATGGACATTTCCATACAAATGGAAGAAAACAGATAAATGTGAAATAAGCAGAAAGCTTCCTGTATGTAAACTTGTGGATCTGTAATCAGTAAACAGATTGTCTGAATAAATCACCATTTACTGAATTGATCATAGAAGTTTTAAATTTGTTAAGAATAAAACTTAGGAGACACAGCCTTCTTTGTGGGAATGTGAGTACCTAATTTTCATTTCCTGTTTGTTGTACATTAGGGTAACTGCTATACACTGAAATGATTGCCGAAATAGCTGTGTGGGTTTTCCTTTACACCAAGAACTGCTTTTTCCTATGATTTAAATGTTGGAAGGAAATGGTGCATATAATATGTTGTAGTTGAGATGAAAGTAGGTTTTGGAATAATCAGTCCTGTCCTTTTCACTAGTTGTGAAACAGTGTTTTCCTAGTAACAACAAATTATTATTCTTAATCAACTGTTTAAAACTAATTATAACCGTAGTAACCAGTAGATGAAGGCAGGATCCTGAAATGCAGTATTTTTACTACTGCTTGAAATGGCAGCTAACCAGCTATTCTGAATACTGTGCTTGTACTCAGCTGTCAGCATTTATTGTTTCTTCTTTTGAGAAGGAGGGAAGGCATCTGACCTATGTGTTTGATTTCAAGCCTGTTTGGTTTCTGGAGAGATCAAGTTAAGCAGGTGTTGAATAAGTGATTTGGGATCTTTCACTACCATTTAAATAATGTTTTTCATCAGTTTAAAATGTAAAAAACTCAAATGGCAGAATTTTCTGAGGGTTTAGAATACAGAGGCAAGGAATCATTTAGGTTGCAAAAGGCTTTTGAAATTGGGTCCAGCTTTTACCCTAGCACTTCCAAGTCCACCACTAAACAACTCTGATGTAGCTATATGATATCACCCTATACGTTTAGCTAAGCAGCTCTGTCCATCCAGTTCACAACACAGTTTCCCAGTTCCTCCAGGAGAGCCACCTTCTACGTAGACCAATGTGCAAACAGCTTATGCAACATGCCATATGCATAAAGGAGAGGTATATGATTGACCAAGCACATTTTAACTGTCGACCAGAGCTGCAACTGAAGTTAGAACTCAAAAAAACCACAAAAGCATCCTCAATTTATACAACTGCAAACTATGTTGTAATTGTTTTTATTAAAAACAAGTTACTATAAAGAACTGCCAACAGCAACTGTCAGGTATTCTTCAGAAAACATGGCAAAACCCTCCCACCCCCTGTGGCAGACTGCAGTTTAGACTGGAGGAAGGCAACAACTGTGAGGCAAAAGGGTTCTGAATTACAGATTAAAGCATTTAACCAGTAAAGCCAGCATTTACCAAGGCTTGGCTTTTTCAAATTCAACAGATTTGTCAAAAAATCTGATAAAACCGTGGCACTAATGCAGTTATCCGCATTTTGTCATCAAAATTATAATATCATGTATTGCAGCTCCTAAATCAAAAAGTTTTTTTTCTGGAATTACTACACTTGTAAGCATTTAGGAATTCAAGAATTTAAGAAATATGCTTAAACATCTTCCCCACACAAGTCTGTGAATTGAAAGTAAATTATTATCCATGAGTAATCATACACATAACCTGAAAAAGGCTACATCCACATAATGCAGGAGTATGTGAAATGGTGTTTGTTTCTTAAAATACTCTTTTATGTGTGGAAAGTGTGATTAACTGAATTATAAATCTTGCTTCAGTGAGACAGTGAAGGAGAGAACATCTGCCACTGTGAAAAGCTACTCAACTTGAACACAAGGAAGGTGTCAATATAAAAGCAGAGCTTAATGTCATCAAAACAAAGAACAGTATAATCTTTTTAGCAAAATCTTCTATTTTGTTCCATATCCAAATTATTTTCCCTTTTTTCTTTGGTGTTAACAACCACTGTAGTTGTACATGATTTCATTCAAATTCTAGAAGTAGTAAACCCCCACAATAATAAAAAGCTGTGTAACCATCTCCCTATTTTCTTGAAATGCCTACCTCCTTTAAAAATTATATTTACTTACTAACACAGGTTTCAAAGAAAACATATAACATCTATCACAGTCATGGATTCTGGGACTGCAAGAGTAACTACAGAATTTGTAAATGGAAAATGCTTTGGAAATGATAGAGGACTTCAGTATTTTCCATTTAAACAAGCAGAAAAATATCTTCAGCTTGTAAGTTAGCCATTTTGATTTAAATTCTAAACATGGAGATTCAGTGAAACTTGTTGCATAGGAGCTATTTCATTTTCTTCTCTTCTACTGATACATTATCTCTAAAGTTTTGCCAAGTGAATTCAGTATCATGAAGAAGCACAGATGCATTCCTCAGTGTTTATCAAATCAAGCTCTTAGTAGCAAAGTTTCCTGTGGCTTTCCACACATGTAAATATTTTCTTAGAAAGATATTTCCCAATACAACAACAGAAAAAATAATTACCACCAAAATAATGCAACAAGAAACAAGTTTCAGGATAGCAACTGATAACAATATAAACTGTGGTCTCTCAGGTGTGAAGCCAGAAAGTATCTCCATTGTATCACTGCAAACATTGGAATGTCTTCAAATTCATGAATACATGTGGAATACATCAATACATTTTTTTTTCTCCTTTAAGAGGAAAAAAAAAGAAATGGGGGGGGGGTAGGTGGGAACAGAACAAAAGCCTTTAATCTTAAAGTTTCCTTTTCCTTTCAATCAGTCTACTTACTACCTTTGTTCCAGTGTAACTTTGAAGAACAAAGCCAAAAAAGCACCACTAACAGGAATGGTGGTGTGTGCCATAGTCTTCTGCATAGCTCACCATACTTTTCCAAATAGACAGCTTTAAAGTAGGAGTTGCAAATTCATGAAATTAAATTACCATCACAGTTCTACCAACTTGATGTATACAAAATGCTTTAGTATTTTGGGTTGGGGTTTTTGTTTGTTTTTTGGTTTTTGTTGAAGATTAAGACTTATGGCACTGTTTCAAAACTCTGGAGTTGTTACTGTGTGCACGTTTTTGTGTAGGGCATATCCAAATTTCTACTTTGTTTTCCATGGAAATGGAAAAAGCTAAAGGGGAAAAGAGTTGTCATACAGGGTGATCAAGAGAACAACTGGAATTTATTAGGAGAAAAAGGGGGACATTTTAAACAGGAGGGTGTATTTGATAACATATACAGCACTAGTCATATTTGTCTTGTTTGTTTGTGTTTCGTTTGGGTATTTTGTTTTTTTCTTTTTTCCTCTCCTTTACTGTTGTTACTCAGAGACAGTTGCCATTCAGTCATTGCCTACATGCCGAGAAAAGGGACAGAGAGAAATCAAGGCAGGGTAGAGCCTTGGAGTAATAGTAGGAGCTTCTGTACTAGGTGTGGAAAGAGTCCAGCCAAACAGAAAACAGTGTTGTGGCGAATCAGGGAGGGGGGAGAAGCTTTAAAATGTTCTAGCAAACATAGGAACGTAAGCTGCTTGTAACAAACATTAAGTGGCAGAGTCACATTTCTGTCTTTGCTTTCAGTGTTGCTTAGTGGGAATTGAATTGAAAGAACTAAAGGAAAAATGGGCTAGTTGCTGAGGTTTTACTGATCTCACTAAGGCACCCTTTCCTTCTGGTGTAGTTAGTAGGAATTATTAGTTTAGCGATGGCAACCTTGGTATTATAAAGCCCAGGTGAAAGGGCTACAGTTGTGACTGTAGTGTGTATGACTGCTGCCTTTGCTGTTGCCCTCGTGAGCGGTATGATGTGTCTTGTGTGTTGACATGGCTTAGATCAAAAAGAAGAATTGAACACCAGCGTGGTAGTGGGTCTTTGAGCTCAGTCATGTATAGCTGATTTGTTCTTAATCCTTTTGATGTACCACTTGAGTCTTGTGCTTTCCTTCTCTAAGATACTTATTTCAATGCACTGACTTCTAGTAGCATATGTTTTAAAAACTCTAAGCAATGTAGTGTCATAGAGGGGAGCAGGGGGTGGAATCTGAAGGCAAGCAAAAGGAAAAAAAAAAGAAGTCATTCCTTGGTAAGAGTAAATGAAGGGCTGTTACTCATTCATTCCAGGCACCCTTCTATCCAAGAGCATCTGCATGGTTCTCCCATGTTGATCACAGCTACAGAAAATTAAAAACTGGCAACATGGAAAGCTGAGTGTTACATTTCCTGTAGCATGTCATTTAGTGTTTCTTACATCCAAACTCTTTACTGTCTCTGCTTTAGCTGTGGCAGCAATCTCTTCCAATTGTGAGAAGGCAAATGCAGTGTTTTCCAGCTGTTCTGGATCGAGGCAGTGTCAGAAATGACAGAAACAGATGTGCTGGCTCTTGGGTTCTGTTGGAATTTGTAACCCGGTGCCTTTAGTTGTGCTGAAATTCCCTGCAATTAATCTGCTGAGCTCTGAAATGTGATGGCAGTTGAGGAGCTGGCACATGTTTGCTTGTAGCATGTGCTGTATGAGGGCTGCGACTTTCAGTAGGAGAGGAAATACTTAACATCACAGTTGCTGAATTTGATAAAACCTGCCAGAGCTTTATAACTAAACTGGTTGCTCACTTTAGCTTGTATTCTTTCTTGCTTTTTGAGCTTCATTTTATTCCTCTTGTAAGGTTATTGTTTGCTGTTCTTACACAATTCTGTGTTTGGTACACATTCTGTTTTGTTCCTCTTCTGTTATTTCCTGTGTTCGTTTTGCCTTTCTGCCTTACTTGTAATGTCTATCCTTGAGTCTCTACAAGCTGGCTAAACACTTTCAAACCATTTACTAGAATAAACTGATAACCATATTTTACTTCTAGAATCCCATTGTTGTACAGTTTTTTTAAATAATGTACTTTGCAAGTATTATAAAGTGGATATCCAGTTTAGGTCAAAAGTTATAAGTTATATGAAGGACTTTTTGGGTAATACTTGCAGGATGCAGACTTCAGGTTCTGTAAAGAGCAGTGGCTTCCTTCCCACCCCCCCCAAATCCACTGTAAAGTAGCAGATGTATTGCTTCTGTAGAAAAACGTTGGGGTATATTGTCCTCTAGCATGTAGGAAAGTGGTCTTCAAACCTTTTTGATTGCACACCCCATTGCTAAAAAAAACTTTGAGCAGGCACCCCCAATGAATGTATAACTATTTATCTAGGAATTACATGCATATACTGCTGTATTAGCATATTGTGTACATTATAAGTAAAAGCTAATTTTAATTTTGAACGTTTATTTAGCAATGATACAAAAAATATTTTCCACAACCCAGTGGATTGTCTTTTACACTTGCTGGGGTGCACGTGACTCACTTTGGATATACTGAGAGACCTTTTGAGAATTATTTACGTTTTATCTAAATTTCTTAGGTTAGGAAGCTGCAATTTTCAGATGGTCAAGTATATTATTGTGCATTAGTAACATATTGTGGGTATATAGAATCATAGAATAGCTAGGGCTGGAAAGGACCATAAGATCATCCAGTTCCAACCCCTCTGCCATGGGCAGAGACACCTCACACTAAACCATGTCACCCAAGGCTTCGTCCAACCTGGCCTTGAACACTGCCAGGGATGGAGCATTCACAATCTCCCTGAGCAACCCATTCCAGTGCCTCACCTCCCTTACAGTAAAGAATTTCTTCCTTATATCCAATCTAAACCTCCTCTGTTTAAGTTTTAACCCATTACCCCTTGTCCTATCACTACAGTTTCTAATGAAGAGTCCCTCCCCAGCATCCCTATACCCCCTTCAGTTACTGAAAGGCTGCTATGAGGTCTCCATTCAGCCTTCTCTTCTTCAGGCTAAACAGCCCCAATATTTAAAAGTATTCCTGTTCAGTATATGTAGTATATATAACAACTGTGTGTTTTATGTGCTTCTTTATAGTTGGAAAGGGTTTACTACACCTGTGATTTCCTTATCAAATTGAAATTCAATAACTGAGTCATTAGTAAAACATATGTTTGAAGGAAGCATCTTAAAATGCTTTCTTAATGAATTGTTATTGCTGTCTGCACACTGCTTTGGTTGAAGGAAAACAGATATCTTTGGCAATCTTTTACATTCAGATAATTAAAACAAGCCTATCTGCTAGTTTTTTAAATGCTGAATACTAAGTGGGTTAGAAGAAGTAATTTAATGATGAGAAAGCTGGGCAGATTGTTTCAGGCAAGTGGGTTTTTTAGCTGTATCCCAGTGTATTACTAGACTTGAAGTTTGTTTTTTTCTAGTCAGTGCAACAGAAGACTCTATGGTGATGGGGGTGAGTCCACTTCAGTCGTTTTAACCTACCTGTTTAATTTTTGTGCAGGTTCTGATTTTTAATTATATGTGAAGTTAGTTACATTTGCTCAGTGATGGTGTCAGTGTTGTATAGTTGTGTTTTTTTTCCCTGATTTGCCTAAGGGTAGAATAAATTTGTTTCTGCCTGTAGTATGCAATGTGAATGTCTTCACTGGTAGAAGCAGGTGCAAGTAGGGCATTGTCTGTAGAGTCATCCTGACTTTATGGTTTGTTCCCTGTTCTGTACTTGTTGATACATAATATATTAGAAATGTCTCTTTTGAGCTACTACATTGAGGGGAATTATTAAGTTAGGACAGGATGCACAGTTGTGCTGCTTGGTGGCTGACGTATGGTTAGTCTGTTTCTCTCAGTGCACAGCAGAGTGTTCGCTGATGGGTGATATTTCCAGATTTGACAAAAAGTTGTCCTTGATAAAGTTACATGTCTGGGTCCTGAAAAAAAAATCTGGTTTTAATGTTCTTGTAAATTCAAATAAAAATGTTAGATAACTTTAAGAAGTGTAGCTAGGGGAGGGAAGTGCTGGCATAATGAAGTGGACAGTATGGTATGGTGCTTTGCTACGTGTGTTTCATGTATTTGTGTTTAAATTCAGAGTAATGTAACTCGAGCTGACTTTCTACTGGATGTCAGAAGATGACAGATTTCTGATTTTTAAAATGTCAAAACCATAAATCATTAGTTTGCTAAGATTGCACTAGCAAGCTATTAAGGAACATGGCAGTATTTACTGTAGATAAATGCAAATTTAAAAAGGTTCTCTGTATCATGGTTTAAATGATTTATTTGCTTTCAATGCACATATGAATCTGATGTGATGCAAAGATTTAGGATGTTTCATTTCCTGTATGGAGCTACAAATTTGCATATTATTAAACCCTCTCCTGGAGTCTTATCTTTCTTGTATGTCTTGAATGGTGTCACAGGTTAAGGTACACTGAAAAAAGTTAATTGAACCAAAAGCACAATTTAATGCTATTAATGCAGGTACTGGAAACATACATATTTCAGGTGGATTTATATAGAGTCTCTATGTTAATAACTAGTGAGATGTATAGTATAAGCTGAACTCAGAAAGCTGCCAGGTTTTGTAAATAGGTCCATAGCCATTCTTTGGAGTGTAACAAAATTTTGTCTGGAAATTGTTCTATATGGAAAAAAAATCAACTTGGTGGTTCTTTGTCTCCTCAAGGATTTGAAATAAAAGCTTATAGTCACATGGTCTCCTCAGGAGCAAAGGGCCTCTCTGCTCAGTGTGGTGCTGTGGACCAAAAATGGTAGAAAATCAGCTTTATGCTATCTCTTGTTTTCTTCTTTAACCTTGTCCAATGGCCGGCAGGTTTGCTGGGTCAGTGTCCAAGCGTGGTTTCAGTACATGTGTTTTGTGACATGTTCTTGGCAATCCATTTTATATTAGCTGTCCCACTTGCTGATGGGTCAGTAAAGAATGAGAGAAGGGTAAAATTCCTAATGTTGGATTTGTCCATATCTTTCATTTTGGAAGCTGTTCTTGAATTTCCAGAAGGGAAGAAGCACTGTGTGCAGGGGTATGAAGTAACTGTAACTGTTTTGAGTTTGAGTGCAGTATTTACTTTTAATATGAGCTGTTTGTACTGAGATTATTTTTTTTAACGAATTCCAAACTGATAAAATAAGTATAGGATTTTTGGATCTTTTAAAATTTGTTTTGATAGGAAAAATTTAATATTTTGCTTAAAAGTGGGATTGTTCTGTATATAAGGTAGGGATTTGAATTTCATTGTTTGCTACGTACTTTTAAACAAAAGTTTTAAAAGCTTCTAAAATTAAGCCCAAAAATGTGTAAAGTTTGAAATTCATGGTGCTGCTCCCCATGTTTAAAAGCATCATGTAGAGCTGATTTTTCCTTGCATTGCTCTGCTTGCACTGGGGCTTCAGCTGTGCACTATGAAGTGACCTAATTGTGTTACCTAATTAATTGACATAAAAATGCTCTCAAGCAGAGTAAAAATACTAAATTATTAGCTAGGGTAAGTACAGCATCATTGACTGATTACAGCATAGTTACCTTTCAAAACTGTTGTTCTTCCCCCTCTCCCCTTTCTGGTGAAAAGACCATGAGGATGCATCAGATGTATTGTACTTACCTGGACAAGAATTTTGTTTTAATTTATGCATAGACATAGCTCAATGCCTTTGAAAAGTTTTACTGGACTGTTTTATGGCTCAGATTAATTGTATAGGATGTTTTTGCAGTTTTTCCCCCGTGTAAATAGGGTAAATTGTGTGCCTTCTGTAGCTAGCATTTGTAAAATTGAAGAAACTTGGGTTTTGTATAAGCCTATTCTTAATTGTAAACTTTTCTGCTAAGTTGAAATCTCGCCCTGTCTTATTTCCTGGAGATACAGCTTTCTTCTTCCTTGTGACAGAGCATGAGATATAAGCTGGTGATATAAAGCTGTCTTGGGGAGGAAGAGAATTATGTTGTGCTGAGACACTATATTAAAAATGTGTAGTACTAGGCTAACGGTTTCAAGTACAACATTAGGTGGCAGTAGTAGACTCTTAACACTTTGTGAGTGCTTGTTAAATTTACTTCCAGGCAGTTTTCTAAACTAGAGACAGATTTGGAGAAATTTTAACACAGAACATTTATGCTACATTACTATGAAGAGAAACAGGAGGAATGATTTTTCCAGAATGATCCATCTTTGATCATAGTTAATAACTGTATTGGAGAGAATCATATGAAAGCATCAGCGTTAAAGTGGGTGCATTGTTGTTGTGCAGTGCCAGTATTGATTGGTTTAAAATGGTCCATTCTTATTTTACTGGTAAATGAAGGTGTTGGCTTTGTCAGGAGCTTGATAACAGGAGAAAGAGCAGCTAATTAACAAGAAAATGTAATATGGTTTTCTGCTCAAGAAGTACCTGTTGGCTCTTTGTCTGATTGGTTTTGCTTTCTGGGGTTGGTTTTGGTTTTGTTTGGTTTTTTCAACATGGGGGAAAGCAAGTCCAAAGTTGGAGCAAGATTAAAGATAATGCTTGTCCAATAGGCTGGGGTAGAATCTTCCCTTCTGCGAAAGTGTCACTTGCATAGTCATTGTCTCAAGTTACTTTAAACTTTGAGGTAAGGTAGCAAATAATTTTAAGCTGTCTGGATGTTGCTGGAAGGCAATGACCTTGCCTTTCATGAGAGAGTCTTCCCACAGTTCTTTGTGCTTTGTCTAGTTTTTCTGTTGTTTTATGGTTGATGTAGTGGCAATATATTGAAGACAAAAGATTGACATCCAGGTGTCTTCTTTCCCTTTCCTTCCTATCTATAACCTCTCTGGGCCTGAGCCCTGTATGTCATGATTTCACTGACTTCACATTCATGCTAATGTCGTTAATTGATACACTTCTCCAAACCATCAGCGGGCTTTTCTAACAAATCTCTTCTTAGGATTCATGTTTTAATATGTTCTCACCTCCATGTGTTATGTTGGTGATGGAAAAGTGGGAGGTGAGGGGCAGCGAATGAATTGCTGCAAATTAGTATGTTCAAGTTATTTTTCCTCATTTTTTTTCTCTTCTGGTCTATAGAGGCCTCTCCAAATCAGGATCATCTTTTTATCACACCCAGGATGTGTACCATGGTGTTGGCTTTTACTGTTTCTTGTTTGCCTTCATGGGATTTGGCTCCTTGGGATTACTCAGTCCTATGAGATCCTTGTCCTAAAGAGATTTTAGTACTTATACTTCCTAAATCTTTGGCATGGGAAGTATTTGATATTTTTGATGATCAATATATTTAAGTTTCTGAATACATGAAGGGGGCATGGAGTCCAGGATGTGAGTATTCTGTTGTTACTCAAAAGCATAATGGCTAAAATGAATCCATCATTTTTGTGTCTGTTTTGTCCAGAAGCTGCATTCAGATTTTGTCATTGAGGGATGAAAAACATGAGAGTTTTTGTTTGATAGTTTTGTTTTTTTTTTTAACCTTGGGTTGACTGACATGATGTGAAATTGCATATAAGAATAGGACCACTCTGGATAACATAACTATTTTGTGGGCAGATGGAAAATGCAGGGTGTTTGTCAAACCTTTAATTGTTGAAATAACATCTTGTTTAGCTTAGCACATTTTTCTTGATATTTATCTTGCATAAGTACCTTACTATTATGAATAGAAGATTTTGGGCAGTTACCAGCTTTGTACACACAGTTTTGCAGGTTCTTGTTAAGCATAAACTTAAATTTTTCCTTGATATATGCCTAGCCTACTTGACTGCTCTTTATTCTTCCTGGGATAGGCATTTTCTACTGGATAGGCATTGTATGTTCTCATTGTTTTGGACATACTAAACAATTCAGAGATTACAGAATCAACATCTTAAGCAAAGGGAGGTCACATTTTGCTTGGTTAATAGTTCTTTCATCCTGCCTTTAGTGAACAAATCAAATACATTTGTTTTGGTGTGTAGGTTGTATAACAAATCTGGCTTTTCTGCAGGAAATGCTGGTTGTCGTCTTGGACTTCATATATTTTTTTCTGTTGTAGTTCATGGAAATACTTTTCCCTGCATTTTCTTACTAGTTTTTGAAATATTTTGTATCTGCTATTGGGAGAAATGACTTTAGATTCATAATCTAGATAATGATCTTTCAGGAAAGTAGAGCTTGAATATGTTTATTCTGAGCTATTTTCTGCATACTGTAGCTTGGTAGTTGTACGCTCAAAGAGTGACTCTTCTGTATCTTAGGTCACTTCTTCGATTTTGTGTTAGATGAAAAACTCATTGCGAAGAGAGGTTTCATGTGTTTAAATTGGCTTTTTATTTCTAAGTGATGTAGTGCTATTTTGTACTTAAAATTATTGCTGTTATATTGACTTCTCATTAGTTTGATCCTCCAAGGGAGGAAAAGCCCCCCGCACTCTGTGTGTAGTAAAAAAATTGCTGTATTCTCCCTGTTCTCAACCAGCTAAATGTAGTAACATTTTACAAAAAAAGCTTGAGCTATTGGTTTAGTTTATATATTTTTTCAAAGGTAAATATAACTGGCAAAATGTGAAATTTGTGAGGATGTATTTGAATACTTTGAATATTGCCCTTTACAACCATTCCTGTAATCTTATACTTAATTCTATATGCCGCAGAAAGAAAACGTTATGCCACCCTGTAGGTTGCTATAAAGATTGTTTATGCAGCTCAGCATAGGACTTAAAATACGTTGAATTGGAGAATTTTGAAAAATGGACTGTGCGACACAGGAGACCAAATCATGCTAAAGTGCAAGGAAAGACTATACATCAGTTCAAAGGCTACATTATTCAAAAAAATACAACCATAAAAAAGGTAATAAGATTACATTCTCGCACTTCATGGCTAGTAAGGTGCATTAAGCTGCTCAGATATTCATAACTTACTGTGACATTTGGGAAGATTACATTTTGCTGTGCACAGCTATTACTGCAGCTCAGATAATAACTAGCCAATGCATGGACCTGGATTATGATCCCTGTCATTGGAAACAAATTTGTGTTTTGAAGGTTGATCAGTTTCAAATCACCATTAGAAAGGGTTAATATGACATACTGTGGGGTGTGTGTGTGCTTATGTGTATCTAATGGGTATGCATACATATAGTACATCAACTGCACTGTGCCTTTGGTGTATTGCTTTCTCTGTCAGTCTTTTGTCCTCACTTCCCTTAAAGGAAGTGTTAAAATGGTGATTATTTTTACCATACCATATTATTTCTAGAATGTACTTGCTGGAATGCTTATGTTTGCAGATTAGAAGGGATACCTAATTTGATAGCTTCCTGGATGAGTGGTTACTGATAATAGTGTATCTAGCCAAAAATGAAAGATTGGTAGTGTAGACTATAGGGTGAAGGTAAGGTCACCTCTAGTTGCTGTATATGGTTTTGGTGTGATAATTGATGGTTGGCTGATAGTTAAAACCAAATGCATAAAGAGTTGCATTTCTTGTTAAGAATTAGCAGGTGGTTTGTGGCTAGAATGTAACCTTCATCTATTCTGTCCATACACAGAATGCAGTGTTTTCTTTGTTTCTTACCTAGATAGTGAGAAACAGAGTGTCTCCTTGAGCCTTTGGGGAATACCTTAATGCTGTAGAGTATTTTATATTTTAAAATGTTTTGTTCAAGGTGGGTTTTTTTTAAGGGGCTGTACATATTTGTTTGCATTTGTTTTGCAATAATTCTGTGTTAATTTATTCTGCTCTGTGTTCTTCCTTGAATTCTGCCTTTCAGAGTTTTCTTGTGGTAGGCCTCTGCTCCATCTTTTGGAATGGGAAAACTGAAGCTTGGAGAATGATAAAGACTTGATAGATCTGTTTGAGTTGACAGCATGAGTTGATATAGAGAAGCTGGGAGTATAATTCAAGTCTCACCATTCAGTTTCTACAGTTTCCCTAGATATTAAGGAAGCATCTCATAGTAAATGGCATAATTTTCATGACCAAGAGAGGAGAAAATGGAAAAGTGTAAATTACTGTTTAGAAATCGTAGCTGTGAGACATTGTCTATTCTGTCATAAACACAGTAACTTTCTCTGCTTCTTGTGGTGTTTGGCGTTACTGATTTATACCCAGAAGACCAAAGATTGCTTCTTCAAAGTGACAAGATTTAGACACTTGAGGAAAATGTATGGTAATTTTAGTAGTTAATGAAGAGCGTATATTCTCTTCTGTTGGCTAAGTTTGTCCTCAGATCCCGACCAGCTGAGAGAAGCTGTCGGAGCTAATATGGAAGCAAGTTAGTATATGTATTTTGGGGCACTTGCAACATGGTGTGACTTCAGCAAGTCACAGTATTGAAGCTGTTAATGGTCAAAGCCTGTGAAAGGAACACCATGTGGGACAAAAATGATGTCTTTTATTAGATAAACTTGTAGAAGTGAGAATGATCTGAAATACTTTTGATCATGAGTCCATTTTGATCATTTGAGTCAATACTATCTGAATTCATATTCGTATGCTGTTATAAGTATTTTGGCAAGCATGGCACATTTTTAAGGTTGTTACATTTCTGAAGTCCAGGAGAAGTTTAAAAAGTGGAGGGGGGGGGGGGAAATAGGGATGGAGTTAAGTGATTACAGTTCATCTTTCCTTCAACTGGAATTTCTGAGTACATGAATTTCCTTCCCCTTCTCACCTCCTTGGTGTGTGTATATGTCGTTAGTTACTCAGTGTGTGCTTAGACAAAAGCCTGCACCTAGGAGTCCTGAAATATTACAGGATTAAAATGCCTTAACCAGAGCATAGTCAGACTTTCAGTGATGCTAGTGTTTCACATTCCTGCAAATACATCAAGCCTTTGCTTCCTTTTAGTACCTGTGACTGCTAATGAAACTGTCAGTTAATACTTAATCAGCTTTATTCCGTATCTCAGGAATGACTCATAAGTGCTTAGAAGTGGCAATATTTCTGATATGCATCAGCTCCTTTTGGTTAGAATTGTCCTCTTATTAAAGAAGTGTTAAGCACATGTGAAGGAAAGCTTTCGGGGCCACTCAGGCCATTGAAGGTAGCTGACTTGGCTCTTTCGCTGGTTTCAGAACACTCGCTTGGTATCTTCACTTTGCAGTTGCGTGGGGTAGCTCAGGACACCAATACCTTAAATCACCCAAATGTTCTGTACCAGTTGCCTGATAGTAGGTGAGGCCTTAGGAGCACCTTAGCTAAAGTTACCCAACAGAACTTGAAACAGAGGAAGAACAAGATTTGATAAATGGATATTGGCCTCATTATGTTTCTTTAATGTGTTTGATAGCTTTCTTCTTGCAGATTGAATAACTTTAAACGTAGAATGCTACTTTGATAAAATTGTTTTAAGGTTGTTCTTTAATCTTTTGTCTGAAAGCTTGTTGGGAGCCAGTTTGACTTGGAAATGAACTTCATCATCCAAGAAAGAGAGGCCATCACCTGCATGGTAGACTTGCTGGACAAGTGTGATACCACCTGCCAGGCTGAGGTGTGGAGCATGTTCACAGCAATCTTGAAGAAAAGTATACGTAATCTACAGGCATGCACAGAAGTGGGGCTTGTTGAACAAGTGCTCAAGAGGATTGATAAAGCTGACAACATGATTGCAGGTACAGTTTCAGTGTATGACTTAAAACAATTTCTGTATGTAAAATGTCAGGGAAAACTTTAATAAATGATAGAAATTTGACACTGCATTCTATAAAGCAATTATAATGTGTTTTTTTTTTCCTTTTCAGATCTCTTAGTGGATATGCTGGGTGTGTTGGCTAGCTATAACTTGACAGTTCGAGAGCTAAAGTTATTCTTCAGCAAGCTTCAAGGACAAAAAGGGAGATGGGTAAAAGAAAACACAAAATTGAAACTTTTTAGTATTGTTGCTTATATTTTTCCTGTTGTTCACAAGTTAAAAGACTGTTTAATAACCTTTATAATGAACAAATTGTAAGCATATCAAGAAATACAGGGTGCTTTCTGGTATTACAGAAGTGAATCTTTTTACTTGCAAGCAATTAAAATGCAGAGTAGAATAGTGATGAAATTAAATTTCCTCCTGGATCTGTGGACTAGGTTGATCCTTTTGGACACCTGGGAATAATATGGTGACTCTAAGCAAGTGGTTTTATACACATGTTTTTATTTTTGTAATTCCAGTTATGTTAAATTGAAGGAAAAAGGATTTTTATTTTTTTTGAACTGCAAAGGAGAGAAATCTATAAAAAATGTCTACATAGGCAGTTCAGTGTGCTCCTGTTTTCACATTGTTCTTCTTTACCTGAAGATTGGATATATTTATCTGATTAGGGAGATGAGAATTTGTGGCAGAAATTGAAATGAAGGAAATGAGCTCCAACTGAAAAATTCCATCATGTGTGCAGAAGAAGAGGGTCATCATGTAGAAAGAAGAAGAGGGTCTCTTTTTACTGTTGAGAGCCACATTCCCTGAAGTAAAAATGTGTATGTTGTAAAGGCCACCAGATAAAGTTTTCTTTAACATAAACTTTGTGTTTGTTTTTTTTTTTGCTGAAATTGGGAGCTCTTGCACCAGTCACTTTACCTGCTTTGAATTTTAGTTTTTAAGTATCTCTGAATGCTCTACCTAGTGTAGAGTGTCTCTGCCTACTTCAGATAATTAAAAAATTCAATATAAAAGCCAGTAGGTACAAATAATAAAGCAAATTTTAAAAGACCCTTTGATAATCCAGATAACTTTGGAAATCTTAACTTGCTCTAATAAAAATACTTGAAACTTAATAGAAGTTTTAAACTTAATAATTGAACATATAGAATATATTTAACCATAGATGAATTCAAGTTGTCTCTGTAACACTAACTTTTTCATTTCCTGTCTCTCTGCTATTTGCATTTAATTTCCTTTCTTTATTAAAGACTAAATATAGAGGAAAGGAAGAGAAAATGTCACAGTTGCATTGCTAAGGAGTTACACAGCTCCATAAATCTTAAAATCAGCAGTGCTGTAAAAGATACAAAGTACTTGGCTACAACACAAATTACCTAGTTGAATTCTGTAGTGCTGAAGACATCTAAGCAGTTCTCTGTGTTTCCTCCTTAATTCTAATTCAGGTTCATGAAGCACTATTTATCTGACTAATGTTAGGTACATTTGAAATACTTGTAATGGATCATGCAATGTTTGGTTTTGCATACAAGAAGGGTAAAAAGGGCGCTCCGAGTTAAAACTCAGATCTGTAAAGTCATAGTTTAAGAATGCTTTCCAATGGAAAGTTATGAAGTGGTAAAAGAAGACGTACAAAATTGTTCTGTCACTGTAACCAGTATTTGCTGTACTTCTGTTGCTGTGAGCTCATGTACTTGATCTGGAGTTTATAGTTGCTGAGTATTACAACAAAGTCCTCACAGAATTAGGGTGGTGGTGGGGAAGTGTTAAGTATTCACACTAACTGAGCACTCAGTTTAGGTGCTCCAGACTGCTCTCAAGACTTGAATCTTTCTCCATGGGCTTATATGAAGGGATATATGTAACCAAAACCACTTTAACCTAGTATATGATTGTAATCCTGAGGAAAATAATCTCTGCTGATCCACCCTCTCCCTTTTGCTAGGTATTCCCCATCTCCTTTGTGCTGGCCAGGTTTCATACAGCACAGTCCAAACCTGCTGTAACTGAAAATTGGTTTGCATTTGTTTTACCTAAGTCAGTTTTCAGCTGAATCAGTTAATTTTCTTTAGATCACTGCAAATTCACACTAATGGTAGCACTGATGGTAATGAACAGCTCGAGGGAGGAACCAACATTCAGGGTCAGTTTAATTTATGCTGGATGAAAGTGGCTCTGGCCAACTAAATTTAGGTATCCAATTAATTTATCTTTAATTCAGTTATACAGTTAATTGTATTTCTGTGCATCTGCTTGATATTGTGTGAAGGTATCCATAATTCTTTGTTAATGTTGTTTGTTGAAAGGGCTAAGTGTCTTAGAGTATTGCTCAACTATGTGCAGAGCTTTTAAATTTATATATAAATTTATATATAAATTATATATATATAAATTAAATTTTAAAATTATTTTTTGTGTGTATAGTATTTTCTTTCTTATAGGTGTGTTTATTTACAAGTGTAATTCTCTTTGTCAGCCACCACATGCTGGGAAGTTACTGTCTGTGTTAAAACACATGCCTCAGAAGTATGGACCTGATGCCTTCTTCAACTTTCCAGGAAAAAGTGCTGCAGTATGTAGATACTTTAAGTCTCTTGTTTGTTCATTTGTTGTTCTCTTATGGCCATTGGTTATTCTCATTTGTAGTGTTAGTTTGTCTCATTTGTCAATGTCATAGAAGTAGAGCTTTAATCAGATTTTTTTTCTCTGCCTGACACCTACATATGCTTAAATAAATCATGCTTATAATAAATGTGCATTATTATTGTAGAAGGACAAATACTATTACAGAAAGAAAAGCTATAAATGAGGCTTTTTTATTTTTTTTTTCTCGCTAGACTGGTTCAGGTAAATTTTGTTGCAGTAAGAATTTGCCTGCTTTTTGCTCCTGTGTTCCTGTGGGAATGGTGCTTGTGTTATTATCCAGTACGAGAGTGGTTTTGTGGTGGGTTGACCTTGGCTAGGCGCCAGGTGCCTACCAAGCTGATCTATTGCTATCTCTTCTTACCTGAACAGGGGAGAGAAGATGTAATGAAAGAGTCATAGTTTGCATAAGGACAGGGAGATCAACTGTCACCGTCAAGAGCAAAAGAGACTCAAATTGGGGAAATTAATTTAATTCCAATCAAGTCAGAGTAGGGTAATGAGAAATAAAACCAACATCTTAAAACATCTTCACCCCACCTGTCCTTTCTTCCCAGGCTCAACTTCACTCCTTATTTCTCTACCTTCTCCCCCCAAGTGTCACAGGGCGCTAGGGAGTGGAGGTTGCAGTCAGTTTGTTGTACCCTGTTTTTTCTGCTCCGTCCTCCCTTCCTTCCTCATTCACCTTGGTATCTGCAGAGCTGCTGCTCACACATGTTCTCACTCCTCTTTCTGTCTGCAATTGCTCCTGCACAGTCACTTTTTCCCCTTCTTACATATATTAGCCCAGAGGCACTACCACTGTTGCTGATGGGCTTGGCCTTGGCCAGCAGTGGGTCTGTCTTGGAGCCAACTGGCATTGACTATGTTGGACATAGGGGAAGCTTCTGGCAATCTTTGAAGAAAAATCTGGAAACTTTTGTTAGTGAAACCACAGAAAGTGTTGAACTTGAAGTGGCCGTACTTGCAGCAGATGATGTGAATAACATATATTGGTTATAAGAATTCGCTGACGGAATGTGGATTGTAGACTTATATAGGTTGAATAAGACTGAAAGGGGATTAAATTTACCAATGATTGGTCTTTTCATAATTGTTCAGGTGACTGATTAATTGTTAAATTATGATTTTCACTTGAAAAAGAATTAGAAACTGAATAGGTAGTTGGAAAACACTGTGCAGAACCTTCCATAGAAGTTCAAGTATATCAACACTTTTGGTCCTAAAATTGTAGGATGAAATAGTATGTTCAAAATTTCATGCTTAATTCAGAATAAGATACAAAATAAGATTTATCAGATGACTGTTTCCAGTTTTCTTCACATAAACCTGTTACCTTTCTGCCTCAGTGGCTTGAGATTAAATTTCACCAACTTGATGACATAATTCTTTTTTGGAATGGAAACTTGAGACTGAGAAGTACAGATTACTAGAAAAATGCTTCTGCACTTGTATGTTTATCATGTGCAACAGAACGTGGCAATAGATGATGTTCTTGTTCTGTCTGGCTATTCATGTACAGTTTTTGTATTTGACTTCTAGTAATTGTGTTGAATGCTTGAACTGTATGTGATATATTGGGATGCCTCAGTAACCTTAGGGTGAATATTCTTACATTTTTGTTTAATGAAGAGGTCATAGAAACTAAGTATTTAATATAATTTCTCTGAGATGCATTGTGAGTTAAACCAAGTGATAGTGCTACCAGTTCTCAAACCTGCGCTCAAAGACATGCAGACTGATTAGTTAGCTGGTATAGAGAAGGATTTATAGCATTCTGTTTGGACAGGGATAACTGAATGGAGCGTGGGAGCATAATAAGGAGTCTGGTGACACTCGAATTCTTTGATGTTTTTGATCACTGGTATTGATCATCTGGACAGTATCTTTGATCAGAGGTTATAGCAGTCTTAGTTGAAGTGTGTATTGCAAATCTGCACAGCGAAACAGTGGAAAGTTAATAGTAACGTTAATAAAACAACCAAACAAAACCCCGCACACAGTAAAAGCCCACTGTTTGAAACAGAGGGTTCTACGACACAGTGTACCACTTAAGAGCTTTTGAGCTAACATAAACACAGTGTTTAATATGAAGATTTTGGGTGGTGGAGATTGTATTACCTTTCTTTTAAGGAAGTTTATAACTGTCATAACTGGAAGGTTAGGTAGACATGAGGCTTCAAGAGAGAAAAGAATCTGTTAAGTGAAATGTATGTAATTTTCATTTTGTGGCTAGCCTTTTTTCATAATAAATTATTTTCCTGAATACCAACACTATGTGAAATCAAGTTTATAAATCCGATTATTTTGTCAGGTTGCCACAAAACCAGATCAGCTTGAATTTACATTTTAAGGAGTTTTCATGCTGTAAGGTTTCCACTAAAGCATTTAGTTTTTGAACTGTAGCTTACTATTAATAATCTACTTTGAGATATAAAGACCAGATTTTAAATATTTAGATTAATTATTTTAACAATGGAGTATAAAAAACACAGAAGTTATGCCAGGTTTTTTTAGTACAGAGAAGCTGTAGATATTTGTAGTGTACACATTTGTATCTGTGTATAAGTTTGTAGTGTCTATCTTAAGCTGTATACTCATACTATGGTGATGTTGATTTTTCTACATGAATAACTTTTTACTCTCTTTAGGCTATTGCCTTACCTCCTATAGCCAAGTGGCCGTATCAGAATGGATTTACTTTTCACACTTGGCTAAGAATGGATCCTGTAAATAATATCAACGTGGATAAGGATAAGCCTTACTTATATTGGTGAGTATTATGTAAAGCCATATTTCTGATGTTCAGTTTCTGTTGTTTAATGATTTCTGCTTCCATCTGTGCATGTGCTGATTTTGTTCTAATTTGTTAGTTTTCGAACAAACAAAGGACTTGGTTATTCTGCTCACTTTGTTGGAGGCTGCTTGATTGTAACGTCCATAAAATCAAAGGGAAAAGGTTTCCAGCATTGTGTTAAATTTGATTTCAAGCCACAAAAGGTGAGTAAAAATAATAAAATTTTTCAAACTGGTTTAATGAATTAGAAAATGTAGGCTAGGAGGGAGCGCTGTAGTTGTTGATTAGACTTGTCTTTCTGTAGGAGAACAGATACACTGGAATGAGCAAAACACAGTTGTGTTCTGAATTCTTGTTTCTTTTAAATTTTATGTATGAAATGTTTAAGCAACAGCTAGAAAATGCAGTTTACCAAAAGTTGTATGAACTCGTGAGTCTTGTGAGAGCTCTCTGAGTGCATACACACAGCTTGAAAGTTAAGTCTTGTGATTTTATTGTTTTTTTCCTTCTCTGTTTATACTGTGTTTTCTCCCACCTCCAGATATTCTCTTCTCCTTTTCCTAAAAGGTTTTGCTAAAGCTCCCCTTAGTGTCATTACTCACTCAGTGTGGAAGAATGTAGTTTTATTATAAGAAAGCATAATTACTAACCCAAATCTAATTTTCGTGATCAAACTAGGACAATTAATAGGAGTTTGATCATCTTGCATATTGGAAAACAGCAGATTCATTCTCAAAAGAATATTATGCTTCATGTTCATTCAAGTTGTCCAGAAAATAGTTTAGTTGTATTTGCTGCTTTATGTATCATTTAAAATTTAATCATTAAAATATGAGTTTATTTTTATCACTGATGTTCAAGGCTAGCTTGCCTATTAAGTAGTATTATGCTATGCTGGAAATGTTTCCTTTTTCAATTAGATATTCTGCTAATGTTTCTGGAGCAACTGGTGTAAAGGTTTTGTGGGAGAACAGGCCTCCTCAGGAATTTCTTATCAGTAATCCCCTGCTGTAAATATGGATTCTGTTTGTGATCATTTGACATGCACAGTCTTTGAAAGTCTGGAGTCTGGAGCCATCCTTGCTCTTTGGAATGACAACATTTGCAGTAGTCCATCATGCTAAGAGTAATCCAACTTAGAAATTATTTACACAGTGGTTTCAGTGTAAATTAGGTTCAGCATTGCCATGAAGATTTTTTTAAGTTCTATGCTATAAATATCCCTTAAGCTTCTGTGTCTACCTTTTGTTGAAAAAGTGGTGTATTATCCTTTGACCTAACTATGTGAGAAAACTCACCAATGACTCAATCTTTTCTACTTAAAATAAATCTTTCAATTCTAATTTAATTCAGATAAATAGTTGAATTTATTCTCCTGTGCCCCACTTTGATGCTTAAGTGTCTGTATAGTTATATCAATTGTTTTCTTATCATTAGTGGTATATGGTTACTATAGTGCACATCTATAACCGCTGGAAGAACAGTGAACTTCGATGTTATGTGAATGGGGAGCTGGCATCTTATGGAGAAATAACATGGTTTGTCAACACCAGTGATGTAAGTGATCCCTGTATCTCTGTAGTTGATCATCTTGATGCATTAAATAGATACCCTTTGCCATTCTTTTAATAAACCTCCCCTGTTTTATGCATTTTAAAAATCTGTTGATATTAAATTAGCAATTGTTTGGTAGAGGCATAGATTCTGCTTTTATACATCTCAGCTTAGAATTTTTCTGCTGAGATCCTCAAATGCTTGTTTTGTGTAAAAATAATATTCCCTGAAAATATGCATAGTCTTAGCATAATTTGCTTGTGTAGCATAGGTTAAACTCTGCTGCTTGGTTCTGTTTCGTTTTCAGACATTTGACAAATGTTTCCTGGGTTCTTCAGAAACAGCAGATGCCAATCGAGTGTTTTGTGGGCAAATGACATCTGTTTACCTTTTTAGTGAGGCTCTCAATGCTGCTCAGATCTTTGCCATCTATCAGCTTGGTCTGGGATATAAGGTATCTTAGAATTGACTTTAAAGTTTCCAAAGTTAATTCTGATAAGACTCTTTATGTTGGGTTTTAAGAATGTTGCGGCACCTCTGCGTCCTAAAAATGTTCGTAGTGTATAATATTCTTATTAAACTCTTCCATGTTTCTTCTATAAACCTATGTATCGCCTCACAGGCTACAAGTAAGCATTAATTCAGTTATTTATTTTCTTGTTAAAATATTGTGTTCTTGTTTACTTCTCAAAATTTTCCTGTTGGTCGTTGTGAGAGGGAGAATCACTTTTTCATTAAGGCTGAAAACTGGAAATCAAGTATGATGTATTTGTTTTAGACATGTAGCTTTATAGATGATTGTGCTAGACAGGTTTTTTTTACATGTGTGACATTAGCGCTGAGGATTAGTTTTGTTGCAGTGATTTATTGTTTGTTTTGTCATAGCCTGAGGGGTGCTAATTGAAGACTGCTATTCGCTAGCAGCTGTACAAACATACGCTAGAAAGATGGTTCCTATTCTGTCTGCTCCTCAATTATTAGTTCCTTCTGAGTGAACATTGCTGACTGTCATTCTGTTTCCTAGCTCATGTGTTCCTTTTACATTACCCACTATTTTGGCAATGTCGCTCTTCAGGGGTCAAAAAGAAAAATATTGCAGTTTTATTTCTGTAGGATTGACTTTGAGTCAATGTTCTTAAGAGACCCTTTCTTCTCAAGATATTGCTAGATTGAAGAGGCAATGTTTTAGTCATTTTTTGGCAATAGCTGTGTTCTGAACTGTACTCTCAATGTATATATGTATAATCTGTTTTTTTTTTCCTTTTTTTCCTTCCTCAACCCTGCTCCCCAATCCAGGGAACATTCAAATTCAAGGCAGAAAGTGATCTCTTCCTTGCTGAACATCACAAATTGTTGCTGTATGATGGCAAACTATCCAGTGCTATTGCTTTTATGTACAATCCAAGGGCTACAGATGCACAACTATGTCTAGAGTCGTCTCCTAAGGATAACCCGTCTATTTTTGTTCATTCACCACATGCCCTCATGCTGCAGGTATATTAACATTTTCATGGATTTGGGGGATACAAATGATTTCTGTTTGAAATCCTAAAAATCAAATTTGATAGGTACTTGGAGAAGACAGAACTGCCGATAGCTTGAGTTTTTTTGGGTTGTCCCTGGTGCTACCTTCCCTGTTTCTTCAATTAATATGGACACACAAGAATCCTAAGAAAAAAGTTGATTCTATCGAAGCTATAACTTAAAAAAAAAAAGTAATTATTACAAAGACTGTGTTAACTTGAAGAAAAAAACCCTTTGTCATTTCAAACATATGTTCACGGCTCTAGCGATACTACCTATCTCCATCCTTTGCTCTCCTGATGTGCTACCCTTTTCTTCCCTATGCTTTGAACCTCATAATCTTTTTTTTTTCTAGAAGCTTTTCATGTGTTCTGTTTTACAGTTTGTCTGTTATTAAATACTTGGTTTAGAAATTGCAAGCCACTTCCTGTATATTCATCTGAATGTTTACACTGTAGACTGCATCTAAAGCAGTAGGTCAGCTGGCCTGGTCATTTAGTGAGGCTGTGGCAGCCAGTTTACTACTTGCTGTTTCTTTGCATTTGGTAATAATTCAAGACTTGTACTGAAGGAATTTCAAAGTGTTTATAATGATTTTTTTAGCAGTTCTTGAAGGAGATTACAACATTTCTTATTTCTTCTTTGTCAGGATGTGAAAGCAGTCTTAACACATTCTATCCAAAGTGCCCTGCACTCCATTGGAGGTGTGCAGGTACTTTTCCCTCTCTTTGCACAGTTAGACTATAGGCAATACTCATCGGACCACATTGACACAACTATTTGGTGAGTGCATGTACTTACTGTGTTCTGTTCTTTGTTTAAGAAAATTACCTCTTGCTTTATTAAGTGTAGTAGTTTTAATTATCTTGTGCAACAATGAGTTATGTCTAACAACAAGAAGGTGACCTTGTTACAGGCAGGACTTCAAAGTATTGCGCTTACTTGTACCAAATTTTCTGTGAAAGTTCACACAGAATAAATATGTACGCATATTTTCTACTTCACAATTATTTTTTTGTGTAACATTTACAGACAGTTCTCTTGAGCTCACTCCTGTCATGGAGAAAATGTACTGGGGAAGCCTTCAGACTTTTTTGGAAGATAACTGTTACTCAGTGTTGCTGCCAGGCTTTTCCTCTGATTTCAGCTTCATTTCAGCTCAGTTCAACTTTGGAACATCTATACAGAGAAACTGGTGGAGCTCCTAAGTTAAAGAACAGTATTAATAGCAAAGTGTTTGCTTTTTAGAATTCTGGTGTAGTTTGCTCTGTTTCATTGCAAAACAGTTTCATGACTGTTTAAAGATGATCTGCATCCATAGTGCTGCTATGAAGGGGTGGTCACAGTGTTCCTTCAGCCCATTTGTGCATTCCTGGGCCTCTCCTGAACTGGCTCAGACTTGGGCATTTATGTGATGAATCAGAGATTGGATTCAGCTGTGAATTAAATCAGAGGGGTTTTCAGCTGGTTAAGGTCTTGATTCATAGCCACTGGGGGGAGGAGGAGGGCACCAACATTCCTTCTGGCAGCAGCACAGAGTTGAATTAGCTTGAATCAATACTAAAGCTCTGTTTAGAAAAATATTTCCAATATCTGCTTGTCTGAAAGCAGTGGGAAGTGGAATGGCATTTGTTACTAATCTTGCCAAAGTTTGCAAATGAAATACAAAGCAGACAGGACACACTTAACTGTTGCCTTTCTGCAAGAATGTATTTTTAGAAGAATTTTGCTATTGCATGGTTGTATCAGAATCCAGAATTCTGTTAGAAGTGTATTAATTAAAAGCAAGAAGTTGGAGCTTTCAACATGTAGTCTTGCTTTTTGTTTTAAAAATGCTCATCTGAGCATTTATATAACACATTAAATGTATTCCTGGACTGTGTGATGGAAGTGTTAATTTGGAAATACTTTCTGTCTCATTGTAACTCTTTAAAACATTTTTCTTTACTAAAATGTTATGTTTTTCAGTTCTACTTTATTGGCTTTCATCATGGAGTTGTTGAAGAACTCAATTGCTATGCAAGAACAGATGCTTTCCTGTAAGGGCTTCCTTGTGATAGGTTATAGCTTAGAAAAGGTAGAGAAATTTTTTCTTCATGTCTTACATTGTTGTTGAATTGTTTTGAGAGAAATATTTTTCCTAGCCTGTTGCAGAGCTCTTCCTTAAGCACATCCTCTTTTACAGTCTTCCAAAGCCCATGTTACCCGAGCTGTACTAGATCTTTGCCTTGCCTTTTCAAAATACCTGAGCAACTTGCAGAATGGGGTGCCCTTGCTGAAGCAGCTGTGTGATCATATTCTCCTTAATCCTGCAATATGGATTCATATTCCAGCACAGGTAAAATTGCTCATCCTTATATATAAAGTATCTTGGCATGTAGTGATTTGGGAGTGTTGAGAATAAGCTTGGACTGTCCAAGCATTGTAGGTCCTGGCTCCTCAGCAAGTACCATACAGGAACTGATTTCAGGTTCTGCTTTTTGGCATGTACCTGTCCAATTTTGCAGACTCACAAGGTTTTAGGACTTTGGAAACCTGCAGTATTCTCCAGAGCAGAGTTGGCAGTGACTTCTGGAGTCCTTGACCCAGTCAGTGTTGTAAACTGAAAAGGAGTTTTGGATGGGTTAGTTAGCAAAAAAAACCATCAATTTTTAAGATAAATTATTCTGGGTTTCAGATTTGAAGTCTTCATTTAAATTGATGCATGTGCTGCAGAGTATTTTTGCTTGGTGAATCTGTGTTCTCTGAGAGTGAACAGTTTTGATGGGAACTTACCAGTTGCTTCAACTTGAAACCTTTTTGCCAGATTTTTCTGATCCCATCCATAAGGGTTTGTTTAGCATTTCCAAAACTGAGAGAGCAGTAACTGCTACTGTTGAAGTCATTATAAAACGTTTGTTTGCTACAGCTAAATTAAATTTTAGGTATTATTCAAGTCATAATTTCTCAGAAGAAATTTGGAATATACGTAAATAATCAAGCCTATAATGAATACTTGAACCTATAAATAATATGCACCTTTCTACTTCCTGTGTGACCCTATTCTTAACAGGGAGGTTGGACTAGATGATCTCCAGAGGTGCCTTCCAATCTCAGCCATTTGCAGCTGTGTGAATACTATGCTTTCTTGCTCCTGTGAGCATGGACCAGCTAAAAAAGCCAACAGCATTCTAGAAAGAAAATTAAAGTTTTTATCAGTTTGTGAAGGTTTTAAGAACTTTGTGATGGAGCTATGTAGAGAAAATGTATTTGTTTAAGACATTTTCATAGATGAAATTTAAGAATGCAGTTGTCTGATACGGTGCATTTTTTGCTGTAATGATTTTCATTCTCCTGATTGGGTGTTGCAGGTTCAGCTGATCCTGTACACGTACCTGTCTACTGAGTTCATTGGCACTGTTAACATATATGGTGCAGTCCGGCGAGTTGGGACAGTTCTTCTAGTCATGCATACCCTAAAGTATTATTACTGGGTAGTGAATCCCCAGGATCGCAGTGGTATAACTCCTAAAGGCATAGGTATGTATGCATTTCTCATCTCACAAGTGGACCTTTGTTTTAAAGAAAATGTTGTATATAGTATATAGAACAGAACCCTAATTGTTCCAGAAAGAATTTTATTTTAATGGGGTGGGTTCATTGTAACTGTTCAAGCACTGTGCCTTTGTCCACAGGGTTTTTTGGGGTTTGTTTTTTTTTTAAGCTTATTTTCCCAGTGTAATGGAAACTTTCTTCAGAAATCATATTCCCTGTCATCAAAGACCTATGTGTATTAATACTAAATAAAACTGGTTACAGAACTGATAGGGTTTGGGAAGTGTAGAGTTGTGCCTGAGAATGTGGTCTCTTTACAGAGCTTATTCAAGTACTGGACAGTCTTTAATTGCTTTTAATATCTGTTGATGATAGCAGGATAGCTGAAAACAGGGCATACTGAGTTTATATGACAGGTGTAGCTAGCTGAACTTGTTGGAAAACTGCTTAATAAGTGTGCTTAATCCAGACAGCAAGCTCATGGTGAAAGAAGTAATGAGAAACTTAGAACAGGTGCTTAGTACTTGTCATTGACACAGAACATAGGACAAGAGTACTGATTCTAAGAAAGAAGCAAAGGGAGTAGCTGCTTGACTAATAATTCCAGTACTCTAAAAGGAACTAGAAGTGAAATGTGTTCCAGCATAACATAAGCACATGCAGATGGAACTGGCACAGGTAAGGGAATTAATGATGTTTGGAAGTATGACTTTACAACTCTTCTAATTGTAGTTTTGTGGTTTATGGGTTTGGGCAGACAGCCTTGGCAAGGGGAGAATAACTTAGATCTCTACTCATTCTGGCAATGAAGAAGGGTTCTGGAATTTCAGAGAAAGAAGCAGATGACGAAAGAGAGCTAGATGCACTGAGAATGAGAACTCCTTAAGTGCGTCTGACTTCCTGCTGTCAGCTTCCCAAAATGACCAACCCTTGCTGTTGCAAAGATTGTTCTGTTGTATTTTGCATTCTGTAAGGAGCAATACATGTGTGTTTTCTCCTTTCTTTTTAGTGAAGATATGAATTTACTTTATTAGTTTCTAAACTGATATATTGAGCTTGAAGAAAGAGTATGTGTTAGGCTGGTCTTACTAATACAGTGTAATGGCTTATTTTGACTAGGCTGGTCTGTATCGAAAATAACAATTCTTAAACTAAATATGCCTGTGGGCCTATACTGTGTAAAGCAGGCTGTATGATCTTTTGCTAGTTGATTTGCTTTCCAGTGACGATAAAGACTATAAGAACTATGAAGTTAAGAGCAAACATAAAAGCTGTCCCCAGAAATGTATTTGCAACAGTTCATTTGCTTTCTATATGGAAGTTTTTACTTGGCTTTGACATTTCATTGCACCTGTTTTGTTAACCTTGCCTCTCTAGGGAATTACTCAGTGTTTCAGCATTTAAAATGTTCCTGTGAAAGCGTTTCACACAGGAATGGCAGAAGCAAGCCCTTTTGGCTTTGAGTTAACAAATGAAGTCATAGAATCATAGAATAGTTAGGGTTGGAAAGGACCTTAAGATCATCTAGTTCCAACCCCCCTGCCATGGGTAGGGACACCTCACACTAAACCATGCCACCCAAGGCTCTGTCCAACATGGCCTTGAACACTGCCAGGGATGGAGCATTCACTACCTCCCTGGGCAACCCATTCCAGTGCCTCACCACCCTTACGGTAAAGAATTTCTTCCTTATATCCAATCTAAACCTCTGCTGTTTAAGTTTCAGCCCGTTACCCCTGTCCTATCACTACAGTCCCTAATGAAGAGTCCCTCCCCAGCATCCCTATACCCCCTTCAGTTACTGAAAGGCTGCTATGAGGTCTCCACGCAGCCTTCTCCAGGCTGAACAGGCCCAACTTTCTCAGTCTGTCTTCGTACGGGAGGTGCTCCAGTCCCCTGATCATCCTCGTGGGCCTCCTCTGGACTTGTTCTAACAGTTTCATGCCCTTTTTATGTTGAGGGCACCAGAACTGCACACAATACTCCAGGTGAGGTCTCACAAGATCAGTCATGGCATTGTAAGATAGATTGTTGTTGTGTATGTAGCTAGTGTGTAATAATGGTGTGTAGCTCTTCCTTTGAGCTTTAGCAGAACTTTAAAAACAATTGTAAACTGCAAAAATTTGAAATCTGGAAATTCTGACATAAAGTTCTCATATGCATTTTATTTCTTGCATGAAGTTGGTTCATAGGCACTGCAAGGAAGTGTTAAAATAATGAAAAGAATTTAGAGGGGTTTAGGAAACTCTTTAATAAGAGCTTTAGTAGAACCTCACTGGTTGGTCATTTTGCTAATAAACAGTGAAGAAACACATTACTGTTTTGTAGTGGGGAAAGATAACTTTACTTAGAATTGTGCCCTCTTCATCCAGAAATGCATTTTACTTTTCTTTTTGTGAAAATGCATACTAGTCCAATAAGAACTATTTATTTCTATTTCATTTATCTACTTTCCCTCTTTTGTAGATGGGCCACGGCCTACTCAAAAAGAGATTTTATCTCTGCGAGCATTCTTGTTGATGTTTATTAAACAGCTGGTGATGAAGGTAGGATAACTTTAAGTCATGATAGAATATCTAAGTTTCCTTTCGTAAAGAAATGTTCTTAAATATACCTTTTTTTCTAACAATATTGCATTTTGTAAGCAAATAAATAGAAATTCCATGTCAAGTTCATCTTTTTGTTGTGGCTCTTGCCACAGACAACAGTGCTAAAGATGTGGTTTTCCTCTTAAAGTGAAGCAGTTAAATCATTAACTTCGAAATGTTTACTACTGGGAAAATAAGTATTTTATTTCATTGTGGTTTTTTTTGTGACTTTTTTGTTTGTTTGTTTGTTTGTTTTTTTCTGGACAAGAGCAATATCACCTGCATCAAAAATGCTTAGATTTAAGAGCAAACTTTGACATTAAATGCTTTGGGCAAGTGGGACAGAGGAGGATAAGAAAGACCCTGTCAATAAGTGTCACAACTGTTAGAGGAATATTGAAATTCAGCAGTTCTACTACTTACAGACTCTTCTTAACCCTTTCCTATTGTAAGCTTTGACCTCCCTTCATCTCTTGTTTTTGTAGGCTGACTTCTCAGTGTTTGAATCTGGCTCCCTTTTCCCCTCTTCCATGTGCTGCCTAAGGGACTAGTGTGGTATCCGTGCTCCTACCCTTAGCCACAGCAGTTAATGTGGAGTAGTAACTAGCAGAAAAGTTCTGCTCTTGACTCTTGTACTCTTACTTTAATTGCAGAACATCCAATTTAAAAAAATCAGGGACAATTTAGCCATCAAACTCTAAAAAATAAATAAAAGCCCTAGAAATGAAGAAGCCTGCTTTTTCCTATCCTCACCCTCTTAGAAACTGTTTGTTTTTATTAGATTTTCATCAAAAAGACCTCAAGGCCTGTTCCTGACATAGATGCCATAAATGATTTAAATTTCTGCAAAGTTGATAGCAACTGAAGATAGGATTCTGTACTGGAAAATAAGAAGCAAACTCATCTGTAGGCATGCCTAACAAGCTTATAATTAAACACCCAGGTCTACTTTTAAATCCTCTTTGCCACTTTAATGTAGTTCTTGTATTGGTAGGAAGCTCTCATTGAAATTGTCTTTATCAATTAATATGTTATTCTAACAATTTCATGTACTCTGTTACTATCTAGCTGATTTTTATGCCTGTTTTGGAGTTGTCTCAAAGCACTTCTATAATCATCAGCAGATATATTTTGGGTAGGGGAAAAAGCTGTCTTTTAACTATGAAGCTATTATGGTACAAGGTGAAAACAAATTTGTCATGTCGGACTTGCTCTGTATGTAACCACTGCTTGTAATAATGCTCTTTTGGAAGCAGTACTTTTGTACTTGAAGGATGATTGTTAGTAACCTGATTTATTTTTTTCTAAAGGACTATGGAATAAAAGAAGATGAATTGCAGGCAATCCTCAATTATCTGCTCACTATACATGAGGTAATCTTTAATTTGGGGTGTGTGTGGGAGGAGCAGTGTAATGCTACTACTGTTTGTGACCACCAAATAGTGAAATATTCTCAAATATTACCTTCTTTATGCCACAAGATGGCTCTGCAGAGGAAGTAGCAAAGATTGTCCAACTCCAGTGTAGTGTGCTGAACTGCCAATATTCCTGCAGTGATTTAAGCACTATGTTCAATGTTAGATTGAAGTTCATTAAGCCAGTAAGTCAAAATGCTTTCTTATGTTGCTCAGCAAACTGATTTACCAAGCAGAAAAACAGATGGTGAGACTGACTTAAAAAAAAAAAAGACCAAACCTTGTTTTAAGCTGCCTAAGTAATATTTTTTTTGTTTTTCTCTTTTTATTTTGCTTCTTAAATAAAGCAATAAAGTTGAAAACATGCATTAAAAATAAAGATATATGTTAATGGCATCTAAGAGAAGTATATAAACTTAATTGGGAGAAAACGTTGGTTACCACTGATACATCTGCATCTTCATATTTTAGCACCAGGAAAAGGCACTTTATGCCAGATGCAACATCAAAGACAAAGGAAATGGGGACATAAATCTTACTGATCACATCTCTGTAAGGGTGCTTGAAATGGGTAAAATAAGGAATTAATTGAACTTCATTTCAAGCAGTATGGATTTTTTTTCTTCTTTTGTTTACCATCTATATTTTCCTTTTATTCTCTGTGCTGGTTACTACTACTTGGTAGTACCATGGACAAGCAATTTAAATCGTTCTATTTCATATGGCAATGTGAAAAATAAGAATCTTGGTAACATGTATGAGTAAACCAAAATAGCATAAGCTTTGTGTAGCTTTCAGATGAGGAGGTGATATTTTAACAATCCTAGGAGTTTGCATGGTCAAGTCTAAAAGATCCATGAAGTCTGAATCCCACAGGTTTCTAAAGTCTGAAAAACATCAACAAATAAGAGTAAAATTCAACCTTCTCATAGAGCTCGTGTATCAGTGATTGTGCCTATAATAATATCAGTTGAATACAGTTGTTCAGGGGGTGTAAAACTGGTTTTCTAATAGAGAAAGAATCAGAATATTTTTGTTCACATTGTTAGAAATGGTAGTGTATTTTGGTTTGTCTGTCTTTGTGGTATTGAAATGAAAGCTTATTTAAAGAAAAAAAGAATGGGAAAAGACAGTTTCATTCCTACTCCATAGGTGATTTTTAGTTATAATTAACTTGGGACAAATTAATAAATGGTAGCTTAGAGTGCTTTAGACAAATAGTATGGAAGGCTTTACTGTGCAGCTTGAATTACCCATTTTAAATGCTGTCTGTGGCAGGTGATGGTATTTTTTTCCTTGGGTGGACATTTATTAGAAGAGATTTTGCATTAAACACCACCTTGTGCCCCTGAAACCATGCAGCAGTTCCTGTGCTGCTCCTGTATAGTAAAAGAACAGGAAGCATACATGCAAACAGATGAGCATGTGTGTGGAATGAAGTAACATAGGCCTTTCATTTCTATGCATCTTTCGATTCTGAACTAATTGATTTGGTCCTTAGTTTACTGTTACTCTCCAGATGATTTTGAAATGTTTTCTAGGGGTTCTTTTTGCCAGTGTTCTAGCAATATGCATTTTTAATTCAAATTTGTAACTTTCATTTAACAGGATGACAATCTAATGGATGTCTTGCAGTTGCTTGTTGCTCTGATGTCAGAGCATCCCAGTTCGATGATCCCTGCTTTCGATCAGAGGAATGGATTACAGTAAGTTTGAATTTTGTAAGTGGGCAAAAGAAAATAGTATTTTGACTGTATTGCTGCTTTCTTGAATTCCCATGAAATCTGAAAAGTTCTTCTCAGTGTATGTGTTGCAGTCTTAGACTGCTCATCTTGGAGAGTTTGTGTCCAGGTGTTCTTTTGACAAGAGGTGATGTTGGATTTATTATCAATGAGGTGGGTTTTTTTTAATGTTTTCAAGCTGTCAGTCACACTTAAGCAGGTAGTGATCAATTTGAGTTAGTCTGTGCATTGATGTTAAGTCTTCATCTACTAGCACTTAGTCCTTAGTCCCCTATTCTTGCATATGTTTTAGAACTGAAAGTGGGCTGACAAAAATTGGTTCAGATTTCTTCTGATCTTCTTTATTTTCCCCTCCTCCCCCCCCCCCCCTTTTTTTTTTTTTTTTACATGTAAAGCATTACTGGTATTTTGCAGAAGAAATCCTTTGTTTAAATTTAGTGCTTTGTGATATGGATTGCTCACAGTCTCTTTTTGCTAACAAACAGCTAAGTATGGTTTAACACCACTGTGAAAATAGGGAAAGTTGCAAGTTTTAGTGACAGTAAAAGCACAAGAGAAGATCATCTGGGAAAAGACCTAGTTATGACTCTTGATTTTGTGTTGTGGCTCTCAGAGGGTGGTCCAATTATGGGACTTTTCTAATCTAAAATGAACATGCCTCGACATAGTGGGGGAGGAACTGGAATAGGCAAACAAATATAAGAACTATTCCTAGAAGGGTATGTGGAGTAGTAATTCTCTCACTGTGTAAAGGCAGAGTCTCATTTCATGCATTTTGTTGCACCTATTGGTTAACCCCTATTTATACATATATTTTTTTTCAGTTGCTCTTTCTCAAGAGACGACATTCAGGCGTGTTCATAATTGTTTTCTCCCTTTTTAGTGTTAGGCTGACTTTTTTTACCTATTTTCTTCAGCTTTGACTTCAATTGTATGATAATGTATTATGCTATGGGAAACTAATAAAACCTCTAAATAATACAGTCTTTGAATGTCATGTTGAGTCTCCAGTGCAATATGTTTGTTTTTATTTAACAACTGGCAGTAGGCACTTTCTTTTTTATTAACTAGTATGTGGGCAAGTCAGTATGAATAGTGAGTCCAGAGTGAGAAATCACTTTTGTTTTCCTGTCTTGTTACAATTTTTGCTCTTGTATTGTCTCTGGTCTCTTAACAGGTTGTTTGTATTCATATTGATACATCTACTTTTTGCAATTAAAACACCATATTCTTGAAATTTAAAAATAATTTTGCAAAGCTGTGTAAACATTTAGAGTTTTTTAATAATTTAAATTTAAGAAGTAACAAATTTACTAAATAAATAGGGTAAGGAAATATATTTTTTCCCTATGCAGTTAGGTAACCTTCATACTGTTCTGTCAAGACAAGCAGTAAAATGGATTATATTGCTTGAATGAACATTGTAAGATGCCTTGCTCATTTGTTTGATTCTTTAGTTGCTTTGGCTGTAGCTTTCTCCAAGATAGGTTTTTTTTGTTACAGATAACTATGTTTTAATCACTTCTAGGTTTTCACTTAAATTGTAGCATGGAACTGTTTTGTTTCTGGGTTTGTTTTTTTCTTAGTTTAGATAGGTAATATTTTTGGTATTTGAAAGTGAAGGAGAGTGTAACTAGTGATGCATACTCAGTTATGTATAGATAAGGAGTAAAAACTTAAGTCATTCCTTGAAACTCTTTACAATTGGCTGATCTAAAATGTGCTATTGTAACATGGGACATTTTTTAAAGATTCAAGAATAACTGAAATTAAATTCTTACCTTTTTTTTTAAATCCTAATAAAGTGATATAAATTTCTTAAAAATTTTTCTCAGCAGATATTCACAGTACAGGCTGAGCACCGCGCCTTCTCTGAAGTTCCAGCTTCATTTCATGGAGCATTAGGAAATTAATTTCTTTTTTCCAGAGAGAGCTTAGTAGTTCACATTAGGTATAAGCTGAATTATATTTCACATATTCAAAGGTCTGTCCAATACTGTGAACCACAGCCCAGCAAAAATCAGATCGTGATATGGACATAAGCACTTTAATGTCTAAAAAGTAAGCAATGAGTGAAGTTAGATGCAATTGCTAAATACATTTTGATGTCTTACTTTTAATGGGAGATTAACAAAGATCAAAAACTTCAATTTGTTATTCTTTCTGTTGACAGGAGACCAATGTTAGATTTTTTTTCACTGTATAAATAAGCTATATTTCATGAAAGAATAAATGCAAATAAACTTTCGAGGAGCTAAGATTAAATACTAGTGCGATTTCTTTTTATGCTGGGGAGTGGCAGGCATGGGTACACATGATGAGATCTGTGCAGTGCTACAGATTGAATTGATAATGTAAAATACATTTAATGTTACTGGACACTTCCCACTGTAAGACTGTACTTTCAGTTATTTATTAATTTACTAGACTTTTATCAGCTACATTGACACTTTCCTTGCTGTGTTGGTTACACCCATTTTCTTCCTTGGTAAAACTTCAAGAATCTCTCAGCTAGTCAAGTCTAGTATTTTGCTACAGACATGCCCATCTGTCTTTTCGGCTTTATTTTAAACCTTCTTAGTGGAGAATTGTAACAGAGTGTAAAGCACAATTATATGGAGGTGAAGAGCAGAAACTATTGGAGGTGAAATAAGAAGAATGCCTTCTGACTTGGTGTCTTCCTCTCTCCCTTCCGAGGGAGCAACAGTGTGCACAGATGTCAAATAGTAGTGCTAGTAATAAATTCCACTCCATACATGGCAGTTCCTGTCCAGCCACATTTATACCAAAACAACATTGAGTTTCCTGGATAAAATACCAGATTAAGACAGTTCTCAATATAGGGATTGTAGCAGCCTTTCATAGCATGTTTTATGTATTGACATTTGGGAAGAATTTAAATTTGACTAAAAATCTCTATATGTAATTATAAAATGAGAAATCACGAACTATTGTGATGCTAACAGAAACGTCATGCTGGTTTTTGTAGTGTTAGTCATTCTTTTAAAGCAGGATCATATATGAATTTATTTGCAGTTAACTGAGTTAATTTGTCCAAAAATTGCGATGTATTTCAGTTATTTTAGGAAGCCTTGTGTTCTCTTCGTTTAGGGTTGTCTACAAGCTTTTAGCATCACAAAGTGAAGGCATCAGGGTGCAGGCTCTAAAAGTGATGGGATATTTCCTAAAGCATCTGGCTCCAAAGTAAGTACTGGTTTAGGTCTTGAAACAATCCCCCCCTCCAAAAAAAGAAAGGAAAAAAGGTAGGTTGTGACACATATGTGACATATATTGTTTTGTGTATATGTTATTTGGCCTGTATATATACATGCATGTTTGTATGTAAAGTAAAAAAAGCCATATTGGAGGTTAATCACTAAATATGCTTCATTGAATTGAAGCTACTATTCTTCAAGTACTCTTCAATTTGTTTGTCATTAATACATTTCTGATGTGGTGGAATTACTTGTTATTGGCAACTCGTGTCCAGGCATTATCACTTCCTAACCAAGGTCATTTAATAGTTTGTTGTGGTATGGCTGTCTGTTTTTTTAAAAAGGTCTTTTTCCATAATTCTGCTGAAATTGGTAGCAGGGATTAGACTGGTAAGATTTGGACCCTGTGTTACTTACTGAGGACTAGATTTAGTATGTCTCTAGCTGCCTACAATAGTAGATAACTACTGAGATCGCTGTCCATGGTTATATTTTTGAATGAAATGAGAACAAAGATGCCCTTTCCATAGTAGTTACCAAGAAATTCCTAAGGTGTATTTCAGCTTTTAGGGCCCAGGGTGGGTGGACTGCATTTATGGATGAAAGCTAGCTGTCTCCTGTCTGACTTCAGGGGATGACTTGTTCTTTCAGAATTTGAATCCTTGCTTTTTTTCTTAACCAAAAATGAAAGACTGGGAGAGCAAAAAAGAAAAAGATGTTTTTTTTTAAATTTCATATTTCTTGAGGCAAACTTTTGAAACTTTTTTGTCCCCTAAAGCAAGTTGAACACATAAGTTTATTTTATCTTTCTGTGCTATTTTAGGAGAAAAGCTGAAGTCATGCTTGGACATGGATTGTTCTCTTTGTTGGCTGAAAGGCTGATGCTTCAGACAAGTTTAATCACCATGACCACATACAATGTCCTATTTGAGGTAGTAATATACTGTAGTTAGGATCCAATCTTCCTAATTACTTGTAAGACATTGTTAGAAAATTGCTTACATATTTGTGCTGATATGTTCCAGATGACATTAAACCTTAGTGTGATGCTGCTGAGCTCTGCTTTTTTCTTTTTTTCCAAAGCTGACTATTTGAGATCCAACCCCCCCTTAACTTGGTTATGCTCATTATGAACAATTCGAGATAATGAGTAACCTGAGTGTCTCTAGCAGACACTCATATATATGTAGAATTTTATTATAGCCATGATCTTGCCTTATGATGATTGTTCTGGTTAGATTGAGGTTTCTTTTCCAGTGTATTTAAATTAACAGTGTGTGCTTAAGAGGAAAAAAAAAAAAGTAGTTCAGAGTAAAATTTTAGGAACAGAATCAAATAAATTATCAAGAAAGACATCAAATGAGTTTTTTTGAATAATTTTTAGAACTATGGTGAAATAACAGTGGTGCTGTATGAAGGATGTTATCCAACTATTTTTCAGTAAGCTGTCTTTATGAGCATTGATATGACATCTTCTTCTTTCCTGCTAGATTCTGACTGAACAGATTTGCACTCAAGTGATACATAAACAACATCCTGACCCAGATTCAACAGTGAAGATACAAAATCCTCGTAAGAATGATACACATTTCCAAGTGCTGCCATAAAAAAGTCTGCTATAAAAAGAACATGAGAAAGCTTATTAATTACATCCATCAGTCTTAATTCTCATCTCAGTTTTGCGTTGTCTTTCATGTTAAAAGAAAGATAACGTGCATTTAGTTGGAGTTATTTAGGAAGTATGTGTCCATAGGCTTTTGAAAGAAGTTTTATGTGTCTAAATGCGTATGTAGTTCATAACTCACCCTTTTTGGCTGCGCAGTCATGTTATGAAATGGTTTTTCAAGACTTGCATGCACAGGATACTTTGATTTAATACATGTTAAGGTTCCAGTAAAATTCTGATTGCATTATTTAGTAATGTCAGACTAAAATTACCTGAAATATGGAAACAGCCCTCATCATAAATTACATTCAGTATGACAACACTAGATGAAAAGTAGTAAAAATATATCTGCTCACTGTTTTGGTTAGCTTACTTTATGGGAAATATCTTGATATGAAACTTTAGATGTCTTTTGAACTAAGTGAAAATACTGATCTCCTCACCTGAATTATGTGTATCATTAGTGTGCTCTGTATATAATACAATGGACTTATGATAGCTTTGGGAGTTAATCTTTTTTGAGAAATAATAGATTTTTCACTTTCATAGTAGCTTTGTCATTAAAAATAGGTCATAGTTGTGAGTTTGCTTCATGTGAAAAGTTGGGGAAGAGAAAGGAAAGCAAAGCAGATACAGAGGAAAGAAATCTGACTGCAGCATGCTGTTTGCCTTCTGGTAAATCTGTCTGAAGCAAGAGATGCAGGGACATCTCTGTGTCTTTCTTTTAATATTTTTGAAGTTGACAGTCACTGCTGTGGTTAATACAGATTATTTGTAGTGTGAGGTATGAGTATGGAATTACCTAGGTCTAGCAGGCAGAGTTACTTCTAAAGTACTTTTTAAAGATCAGTGCTAATATTACCAGATAAGGAATTTATCTTTTTAAAGGAATTGTCCAAGGTGAACTAAAAGTGTCGTAGCAACTGTGTTCGAACTGCAGCATCATTTATTTACAAAGTTTACTTTAAAAGAAAGTAATTAGAACAGTGACTGCTTCAGTGCTTCAGAAAGTAGAATATACCCATAATTTTGATTCTCAAAGCAGAGAAAACATCATGCTCATAAGAGATGAAATTTTGTATCAGGAGGGTTTTGTCCCCTTTCTCAGACCTTTATTTTATAACAGAAATTGTTAGGCATAATGGAAGTTGTTTAAATTCTTTGAAAATTCTGTGTTACTAAGGTAGAGCAAAATCTACATATTTTTCTCATAACGAATGCATTCTGTTTTGTGAATTTCCTTAGAAAAAGGTTCTGACAGATTGATAGCTTCTCATTTGTCATGGGGTAACATTTGTGTTGCTTAAACATGATAGTTAAAAAAAAACAATCAGAATAATTTAACTTGGATTCCATTTTCTTCAGCTGCACAGGCCTTCGAATCCCCGTAATGGTGACCAGGTTTGAAATGTCTTGGAAGAAGGGATTTTAGTTAAACCTTTTACTCAATTAGAGATGTGCTTTTTCTCAGCATAAAACTTTGTTATGTAACATCACTTTTCTTGTACAAAAAATGTTGGAAAATGTGCCATATTTTTTAGCTGTGCTTAGTAATAATTTGTTGCATATGAACTGTTTTTACAGAGATTTTGAAGGTTATTGCAATCCTGCTACGTAATTCTCCACAATGTCCAGAAACTCTGGAGGTTCGGCGAGCATTTCTGTCAGATATGATTAAACTTTTTAATAACAGCAGAGAAAATAGGAGGTAAGACAACTTGTTGTATACACATGCAAGTAAGTAACAAGGTCTCCTATTAAATTAAACTCATTAAGCATATATAACTTCACAGCTGTTCAGCAAGTTCTATATTATAGTCTTCAGTATGTAAAATTAGATAAGTTTTCACATAGCAATTGTTTTAAACATGCTGAATTCCTGATTTAGCAGAAGTATATTTCTAACATAGATTTTGAAATGTGATTAAACAGTATGCGTGTGTTTTGCAGGAGCTTGTTGCAGTGCTCCGTCTGGCAGGAGTGGATGCTTTCCCTTTGCTGTTTTAATCCAAAGACTTCTGAGGAACAGAAGATAACTGAGATGGTGTACACCATATTTCGAATTTTGCTCTACCATGCAATCAAGTATGAGTGGGGTGGCTGGCGTGTTTGGGTGGATACGCTGTCGATCACACATTCAAAAGTGAGTGTTTGAAATAGTTGTGAAATTCTGATTTAGATTTAGAGCCTTGAAGTGCTGTAGTGTACAGTAAGATAGCCTTGAAGTGATGGGTGGTACTTAAATAAAAGCCCAGTGTTTATCTTTGTTATTGGGCTTAACTTTCAAATATTTGACAATTAAATGTTAATTTTATTGTTTGAACCCCAATTGTTGCTTGCAGTTGGAAACATATAAATTAGAAGGGAGCTTTTTTCCTTACATTTGAAGTACAAGTTTTTTACAGCTGATGTATTTTAACAATTGGGTTTAAATTAGTATAACCCAATGGCAGGGGGTTGGAACTAGGTGATCTTTAAGGTTCCTTTCAAGCTTTCAGTGATTCTACTATAAATTGTGATAGTGTTAGTTTATCCTGGAAATGGCCCATATTTTCAAAATGAGATAATGAAATTTCAGCATTTCTGCAAAATTTTGGTGCTGGTTTTGATTTTTAATAAAGGCACGAACACAAGGTGGCGCACCACATCTATTCGTAAACAAAAAATACCTTTTCGTAACATCAAAAGGCTGTAAAACAAACCAGTAAAAAGCAAAGAAATCAAAGTTAAGACAGCTGCTTCAGCTGTTAAGCTGTCATGGAATACAGGGTGAGGACACAAATCCGTTGCAATATGAATGACACTATTACCCTTTGCTGTTCTTCAGTCGGATATTTTTTTTGTTCCAACCAGAATTATATCATAAAAATTATTAGTGGATCTTTGAACATGGCTCAGTAGTATAAAGGATAACTGCCCTGCCTTATTCTAAACAAAAGAGTGAGATCAGTCTGGGCCCCATAATAATTATTCTGGTTTATCAGAAATACGTATGTAGATGAATTAAATTATAAATTATACATTTATAAATGTGTGCAACTTAGTGATGTGAAAAGGCCATCTGTGAATGCTAAAGATCACTGTATGATTCTGAGGAATTGTTAGCATTTCTGAGGTCTTTGATTTTGTGCGAGTTTGTTTTTCCCAAGAAAAAGTCAGTCTCTGCAGACAGCAAGAATACGGTTATTTTGCAGGTCTGTTTACTGCATTCATAGTGCAATGGTGGATTATTGGGCTATGGGGAGACAAATGTAGAGATCATGTAGTAAAAGTGTGTGAAATAATATCATTAGTCAGTTATCTAAGTCTAAGTAGAATCCAGGGCCAAATTTTAACCCTTACAGAGATCATGGTGTAGTCGTTGAAGTAACCTTAATCTTCTTTTGTATCTTTAAAAAACCTGTTTCCTCTCTTTCCCCCAAGCTGTAGAAGGTGTGGGTGGGTAGACTGTACAACAGCAAGCTGCAGCCAGAGTAAGGATCCCTAATGTGCTTTTATAGATACTGGCATAATTTAAAACATTTGTGTGATTGCTGGGGAACTGTCCCTGGGGAAAGCTGTAGAGGTGAGTGAAGGAAAGCCACCTTTCTGTCTCTGTTATACAGAGCACTGATGTATTGAATTCAAAAGTTATCTAGCACATTAACTTATAAGCTGTAGTTCTATTCTTGGACTCTTTTTTGTAAGATAATGTCATGTCAGAAATACCATTTAAACAGCTTCTATGTCAAAATGACTGGTCTAGAGTTCACAGACAAAAAAAATAGATCTTATTGTGATGCCACAGCCAGATGTTATAGAAAAAGCCACAGTTTCAGGAAACACTAAAAAAACTGAGGTGCAGATAATGTTCCTCACCCTCCTTCCTGCACCTCCCTTTCCCACCACTACCCAAAAGGCTGTACGTTTTTGTGCAATACCATAGTGAATGAGAAAATTACATGCTTCACTCTTTGTATTTCTCAATTTTGGTTCCTGGCATGCTGACATAGTGAGGAATCCTTGGTTGTAGAAGTAACTTCATGTATCAGTTTTCCCAAGTCTAACTTGTTGGCTTTCTAGTCAATATGTAAGGACTGTGCTTCCAACCTACTTCAGAGGAAGCTGAACAATGGCAAAGTGTAAAGCGTGTATGTGTCAATGTGGGCAGAGATAGTGGCAGAGTGGTGGTGTAATTTTGAAGGAATCATAAAGGAGCTAGTTTTTTTTGGACATTGTTGCTAATACTCTCCAGTTTCAGAAGCCTAGACAGAAAGGATTAAACAAAAGCATCCAGAAACTAGCGTAGCACTAGTGATTCAAATGATGATGCAATAATCAAGTATTTTAAAATAGGATTTTTTACCTTTATTATACATTTGTCACTTGAGCTTTTTATAAAATATGCAATTTATGCAGCTAGCAAGATAAGGCTACATGATGTTTCGTAACTGCCTTTTAATTACAGAAGCATAATTAGGAGAAATCACAGAAAAATCTCTTTGTTATAAAACCTTACAAATCACTTGAAGATATCCCCGTAAACTGATATTAATATTTAATTAGTTTTTATTCCCTCTAATTTTACTTATTTTGAATATTCTTGTATCCTGTTATACTGAGATTCATATATCTTCACACATAACATAGTGTAGACATAATTCAGTGGGCAAATTGTTTGATGCTAAGTGCATCTCAGATGTTTTTGATTTCCAGCATGCTTTCGAAGTGTAGTGAGAATTATGGGAACAAAAATATTTCCTTAGTATTGCTATGAGAATAACCAATTTGTGTTTTTATTATTTCATCTCTAATTGTATTGGGTTACTGCTTATTTTTCCTTTTTACAACCTTTGCACCATTCTTGCCACTAATTTATAACACCATTCTATGATAAAGAACTAGTACATAAAGGACTAGTGTTACAGAATTGGATAGGTTTTGCAGAGCTACACATCAAGATACATGCAGCTGCTATAAAAAGCCGAAGAAACTCAATTGCAATTTTATTGTCCAGTTTGATAGATTTCCTGCCACCTTTGTAGCAGGGAAGCTGTTTGTCACTGTAACCCTCTCCTCCAACAGCTGCACAACGTTTTATAAGCAGCAGTGGTTTTCTAGCATAATTGCACTACATTGGTTTTCTTGCACTCAGAATTCAGAAGGCACATGTAACCTTTTTAAAGCCAAATTTCTCAGTGTTACTTATGTATTTTTCTCACTGCCATGTTCGATTTTTTTGATGTTTTCCAAATAGTAACACACTTCATACAGTGGTGTTTAATCTGTGCCTTCTAGTTCAATAAAAATCAATGAATCACAGAATCATAGAATGGTTAGGGTTGGAAAGGATCTTAAGATTGTCTAGTTCCAACTCCTTTGCCATGTTAATGAAAAAGTCAAGTCACAACTCCAGTTTGTTCTAACTGTCCAGTGCTGAATTTATGAAAACATCTAAGAACTTCTGCTTTTTAAATATTGTAACTGTGCTGGCTAGGTCTTAGGTTTTACCTGTCTAGCCATGCTACTTTGTAAAACAGACCAATGATTTGGGGATTAATAGTAGGAAACAAGTAAAGAATGGTGGACAACTTGCCTTTTTGACCTTTCAGCTTCCCAAAGTTTTAAAAGAATATAATGATTTACAGAGCATAATGCACTCCTAAATTATCTGAATGTTTTAAACTACTAGTAAGAACTAACATTTGCTTTTTTCAGGCCTTAGATATCTTTTGCTACTTAAAATTTGCTTCATGTTACCATGTCTTTTGCTTAAAGAGAAGATATTTGGGTAAATTCTGATTTATTATTTTTTAGTTGCTGAAATTTTCAGTAAGTCTCAGAAATCTTAATATGTATAGGCTAAAGTTTTATTGCTGTATAAGCTGAAAAATTTTGTTCAGTGATCTGAATGGGAAGAAGTACAATCTTAAAATGTTAGTATAGTACTGTGATTTTTAGCATACAACGTATTTTGAAATAATTGTTAGTTTTCAGTCTGAAGTACAGTCGTTACAGACATTGGTAAGGATTAAATTCTTTGGTGTCCCACTCATTTTGTACAGGAGAGAAAAAAAGGTGTGTACAGGGTGTACATGTGCTATGTTTGCCTGATTTTCATCACTGTCAGATGAGGGAAAACTGGCAAAAGCAGCTAAGAGTAGGTGCTGGAGGATTTAATATATGATGGCAATTTAAAAACTAATTTGCAGGGAAGAGACCATGGCTCAGTAGTTTCAGAAAGTAACAGGCCATCAGGATCTCTTGAGTCCAAATCCCATTGGCATTTGTGAGTCATTGGGGACAGTTTTGTGTTCATTTTTTCCCCTACCTTTAAGGAGGTAAGGTCTTCCACAGTGTTATGTGCAGGCATATTTTTTTTAGCTTTAGTGCATTTTGAAGACTTCAGAAGTTCTTCAGTCCTCTGTAAAGTGTATTGAGGGGGGGAGCAGAGATAGCTAGCCAAGAGGGTCATTGTGCTTAGTGCAGGTTTTTGGTTTTCAGTTGTGTGATGCCTAGTATGTTAATGCAGCAAAGCTGGGGCAGATGCAAATGAAGTAGCACAGTTAAAATGCTTAAATATGGGTTTAATTTTTATGGTAGAAATAGTTATGTATAAAAAAAAATCCAACAACAAATGCTTATTCTAGATGTGTCAGGTGTTCAAGGCTGGGTTGCTACAGAGCTTTGAGCAGCAGAGGGGTTGGAACTAGATGATCTTTAAGGTCCCTTCAAACCCAAACCATTCTCTGAAATTATTCTTGGGGGTTATTTGATTTAGAGAGAGTAGAAGGAATTTGGAGACTAGAATGTGCAGCCTCCTTTAGAGCTATGTACCATCTAGGATGTGTGGTTATGATGCAGTCCTTCAAGTCTGCTAAGTGTTTCCTTGTAGCAGCTTTTTTTGTAGTATATGTGTGGGAAGGCTTTTCCTAATCAAGGCCTCTGAGAAAAGGAGTATTTTCATTATTCAGCAGGGACAACAGTCAGGAGTAGAGATCTGTACCACTGGTGGGTTCTTACACATGCAGCAGGTATGGTTCATGCAGAGCTACTCCATCTCATTATTCACTTTTGAGTGGAATGTCATGAGTAAACCTGCAGGATGCCAAAATTTGACTAAATCAAATAAAGAAAAGTATGAAATAGGGGATAGGAATACAGTGAGCAAGGTAAACTGAGAATTTATGAAGCAGGGAAGAACAGGATCAGCTAGATAGAGGAAGCAGTACAGAAGCCTGGAATGGAGAGTGTAATAGTGATTTACTGCTGGTTGAAAATTTTAAGAGGTCTCAAGAAGAAGAAACGGGGAACCATTTGCAATGGAAAGAACTGATGCATTAAAGGCAACTAGTTATGATACTTTTCATAAGCAAAGATAACCTTAGAACAGAATGGATTCTGATCTGTATAACTTGATATAAAAATCGTTGGCAGATGGGAACTGTGTCTGCAATCTCAAGAATTGTTAGTGGCCTCGTTTGCTGTTGCTGCAGAGTTTGAGGCAAACCTTCTCTGTACTTGCTACTGCTTATGTTCAGATTGTGGCTGTGTTGTGTCTGTGGGAACTGAATGAGGCCTCTGAGCCCTGAGTTGAAATGATGGATGTGGAGTCTTTGCTACAGGGCTGCTGACAACACGTGGAGACATTGGAAAAGGATGGCCAAAGAGAGAAGTGCACAAGACCTATAGTTGGGTATTATGATGATGCAGAATGGTGAACATTGAATTGAGTTAAAACATATTTTTGTTAAGAGCTAAATATCAAATGTGGACAAAGCAGAATTTGACAGTCAACTGAACTGTAGGAATGGTGGCAGGGATTGATAGAGTGGAAATATATACCCTGGCAGGATACTGTGCATATGTCTTGCAATTTAAACAAATTAAAAGCAGTAGTTGCAGTAGTGAAAATGAGCGAACATGTTTGATGTGGTGTTTGAATTTATTACTGTATGGTGATGCAACAGTAACCTTTACCTTCATTTGAATTGAAAATAATGCTGCCGACATACGTAAAATTATCTCTCAGATGAGCAAAGACTTCTATGACATATATTGGCTAGTAGTTGCTTTCTTAGTCTAGAAATCATTTGCATGCAATCTTTTTGTGAAGCTGAGGAGAAAAAAGACAAAAGTATTGCTACTTAGATGAAGATGCAGTTGCATGAAAATGTCTTAGTATACAGGTTCCATCCCTGCCTTGTGTGTCACTGAATGTTTTTTTGGTGGAAACTTAGATTCCTTGAAAATTCTTATGTACTGGCCAGCATACATTAATTTGCTTTTATCTGTGAACAGCTCAGAAATAACCCAGAGATATCCCTCAGGTCAGTGGGTTATAGACTGTAAGTCAATGTATGGTGCAAACAGGACCTTTGTATCTTTCACTTCAGTGAACTGAAAATTAGGTTTGATATCTACAGCTATTGGTGCCTCCCATCTAAACAGACCTGTTTTTATTTGGTGATTAGTTTCCACTTTTGAACAGGTAGTGTTGCTAGAGTAGAAGTGGAAAAAATAGATCAATAAAATCCTTGTTAAGGTTTAAAAAGTTGAAACACTTCCAGGAATTATGAAGAGTTTATTGATGGTGCCAGCAGCACAGGAGCTAGTTTGCACTGAGCAGACTCTATAAGGAAACAGCAATACGATATATAATTGTCTGACCTGTCTGGCAGACGTTCCTTTCTTGTCTCGTCTCTACAAAATTGCCCACCTGATAATGAAAAAAGGGACAAAGTCTTAATGTATAGTTAAAATATTTTCCCTGTGTTCTTTAAAGCAAATGTCAATCATCTTAACCTTTTTCATTGCTGTATGCTAATTTTTTCCTTGGCAATTAGTAAATGTTGGATGTCAAATTAAGTTGAAATTAATGGCAGAGGCAAATGTTGCAGTTATTAGCTCACAAGTGTCTTTAACTAGTAGTGCGTAGAGATGCATTCCAAGCATTGCAGACAGCTATAGATTAGCCATCAAATGATGGTGAAGATTAATGGTTGGCCTTTTAGCTCACTAATTTAGAACAATTTCTTGTAATTAATTTTGTATTATCAGCTTTACAGTTGCAAATGCCTTAAGGAAAATAAAAAATTACTTAAAACACATTTACGGTTCTTCAAGCTAACAGTTGTCTAGTAAATTGTTGCATGCTTGCAGATCCTAATGTTCAGTCTTTAATATATACAGTCTCTTGTATATACATATGTCTGTGTATACAATCTCTTACTACTTCTGTTTAGTAATCATAAGTTCTACTTAATTTTGTGATTTTATTGATATGTTTTTTGTTATTAACCTTAGGTGTTTTCTTTATAGAAAAACAACTATAGATTATTGTTTTCTATAGAAAACGGTTGTTTCTTTGTAGAAACAACTTTCTGAAGTTGTTTGCTGCAGAAGTGCTATGTAATGCAACAGAAGTGTGGGGGAAGAATTGTACAGTACCCGCATTTTAGTACCGCTATTTCTTGGAATCTGGTCAAACCAAATTACAAATTAATATAGTGAGCAGAACGGTTCATACAGACTTGCTGAAAATTTGGACTTGACAAGGCAGTATTTTTTAAGTTTGCTTCCTTTTTCATATAAGTGAGAAAACCCCAGACTTGAAATAGATATTTGAAATATAATGGTTCTGCACTGCTGTTTTAATTTGAATATTATTTAAAGGACAGCATTTAATACATTGTGACATAAATTCTTTCTGATGTTTATGGTGGAAGTAGAAATTGCCATCCTTTTAAAGTGGATTTTGGTGTTTTTTTGTGAGTGATGTTCTCCTGTAGCATGAGAACATGGTATTTCTTCCTCGTTGAAGTCTTTTTAATGACTGAGAAATGCAGATATAAGTAGTGATTAGAAATGGAAGCCAGACTTTCAAAATGGAGAATAATACTTTTTTTTTTTAAGATGGTAGATTAAATTTCATCTTTTTTTGATCTTTTGATCAAAATCTTTTTTTGATTTTTTTTGTTTTGACTAAGGGGAGATTTCATCTCTTGATTTCCAGTATCAAGGCTGGACAACTTTCTAGGTGCTGTGATCAATTCATGTTACTGGCCTCAATGTTCGGGAAGGTGTGTTAAAGTCAAGGACTGGGCTAGGTTTTTTGATGTAACTTTCTGACCTTAACCTCAGTGATTCCTTGAAGTGCTAGGGAAGAGCAGCTGTAACAGAACTGGTGATACGCTTTTAGAATGCACTTAAAGTTACATTTCTTGATGCTTGCAATTTATTTCGACCAGGTTGGTAATTTATCAAAGCACTTACATAGATAGGGCTGCCAGAACTCGGAATTTTATATTGTTGTTAAAGCGTGTTGTATTCTGTAAGGACCAGTGTAAGCATCAAGTGTTGCTTGATGAAACTCTTGCAACGCTGTGAATGTGCTCTTTTTGCAAGGTGATTTTAGTAATTGCCAGCCCTGCAAAACGTCTCTATGGATTGTTCCATTAAGATTGAGTTGTTGCTGTTACTGAACATGTCTGTGAGTCATGTACTACTCTATATTGCACTCAAGTTTGAGCATGGAGAAAAATATGGTTTGTAACAGGTCCCTCTAGCTACTCTGTCGTGATTATCTTAGTGTCATTGTACCTATCCTTATTTGTACTGGGGAGAGATCGCCAGAGCAGTAATAGAATTTGACATACATGTCTCTCTCATTTACCCCTTTCCACAAGAAAAAAACTTGCCATTCTGCCATTCTCACTTTCACCTTTATCTTTGCCTTCTTTCGCGGGAACTAGTGGAACAGATTTTGAGGCTAGACCTGAGGCACATTGAACAGCTTTGGAAGGAGTGCATAACCGGAGTAGAATCCAAGTGTCATACTTGGATGTGGCTTAATAGTATTAAAAGTAAGTGTGTGCTGATGTAGTGTAGCTAAAGCCTGCAAATACTTTTGAGGAGTTACTTTTCCCGTGTATTTTTCAAAATTAATGTTGCAGTAGCAAGTCTGATACTGAAGACAGAAATTAATAAAGGTAGCTCTGTTATTGTAGATTTATTATAGATATACGTCCATTGCATAGATAATAGGTATACGTATTTTTGGTCAGTGTCTGCTTTCTGAGAAGTGTATATGGTAAGTTTTGCTGAAGTATTCTTATTTGTTGAATGTCTCTTTAGTACTTGTTGGAATAAAAATTGTGGTAGTTTTGGCTATAGAGCAATCAACAGTGGGAGAGAGAAGTGAGAAGGGCAGCTGGACATAAGCTCAAGTTGTCAAGCTTTTTTCTTCAGAAATGTAATGATTTGACCAAAAATGTTAGCTTTCCTAATCATGTTTTTTAAAGCAAATGAAAAGTGGAGGAGCTTTTTGGCATGATCCAGGTTGGGTTGCTTTTGACATCCTGACTGTGGAACAGTTCAGGAAGGAAGTATTTATAAAATAATAATACATGCCCCTTCCCCCTATTTTGTAATGTCCTGTAATCAAATATTTTATAAATCCATTGTGACAGATGGATGACCTTTTACTCATATGTAGTCATTCACACTCTTTTTGTTTGTGCACAGCTGATTTAAAACTAGCACGGGAAGACTTTCTAAAACCTTCTTAACTTGCCAAGTTACTTTTTTACTTGCATGTATTGTCTTAAGAGAAAATATTTCTGCTGACTAATTATCCCTTTGAATACCATGTACATGGAATTTTTGAGTGAGATCCAAATGAATGAGTTTAGTATGTAAGAGAATAAGAAAATGTGCATTCATATTGAGTAAAATGTACTGCTCTTTGTCTATGGAAAATGTATATGATAAAGAAAACAGTTAAACTGCAGCTGAGGGGTTTGTTTTTTATATTTTAGGAAAATTTTGAAAATGAAGCTTACAGATAAACACTTCTGTTACAAAAGATAAATCTGAATCCTAAAGAGAAAGGTACAGATTAAACTAAATTGAATGACAGTGTAATAAAAATGTCACTTAGTCTAGTGAGATTTTCTTTCAACCTGCAGATATTTATTTGGGCAAATTAGTTTTATCAGTATGTATATAAAGAATTTTTCTAGCTGGATTTTCTTAATATACCTAAGAACAATAAATTTACTTTTTTTCAACTCATGCGTCGGAAGGTCTTCTCAGTTTAATCAGATTGTGTAGTTGTTCTCGTGTGCCTTTTAGACTGGGTGAATAGCATCCACCAGAGAGAGTTCTCTGGAGAATTTTAGGTATCATTTGGAGATCCTTAGAATTTTGTCTTTGTTACACTGCTTTGGCTTTTTGGGGTTGTATTTTTGTAATGTAAGCTTCTCAGAAGTTTGTTTATGGTTTATTGAACATACTTAAGGTGCTAAAATGATGTGAAGGCTCAGCTATAGTAAGTACCCTTTCTACTTGTCACAGAAAAATTGAGATTGTGAGCTATCTCAAATTTTAGTAATTTTATGGTTGTTATGCTGTTGCATTTTTACCTACATCCCATGCAATTACCTTAACGCAGGTAGCACAGATAACTAATTACAGATGACTGTAAACGGCCTAGGAAATTATGCAAGTATTAACTGTAAGTCATAGAACCATAGAATGATTATGGTTGGAAAGGGCCTTAAGATCTTCTAGTTACAACTAAACTTTAAACATTTTTATTTTTCTTTTTAAAAGTAGTCTTTAAAACACTTGAGTACTTCCAGTAAAAATCTAATTTCCTGTCCATAGGATCAGTCTAGGATTTTTTTGACTCTGGTCTTACTTCCAGACCCCTCCTTCCCCCCCATTTCTTTCTTTTGGCCAGGAGTAACAGGTCTACTTAAGAAAAGCTTTCTTCCAGTTGAAGTGATCTTCAATGTGAAATAGTTTTTTTAATCATGTGGACAATATCTACTATAAATCTGTAGTACAACTTTGAGCAACTTTTTTTCTTTTTTTAGATTACATGGTCATAAATATATAATTTTTACCATGCTTTCAACTCTGTTCTTTTAGGTAACTTTTGAAATGCATAAAGAGAGTCTTTCTCAAATGTACAAGGAATACCAAGGGAAAGCAGGTGAAGGGAATGGAATACATTCTTCAGCTCCAATTAGAACAATCTCTGGAGTTAGCAAAGAAGCTGAAACCAAGGGAAAGCAACAGTGTTTGGAGTTAAAAGAAGATGCTGCTACTCCTTCCTGCATTATTAATGATGACGTGGGTTGCAGTACTGGAAAAAAAGAGAGAAATACTTCTTCAGCTGGTGACCAACAAACTCATTTGGTGTCTAATCACAGGGAAGAGTTAGAAAGTGAAGGCAGGGAGACTACACAGGATTTAAAAGCAGTGCCTTGTGTGGAATTTTCTCCAGAACCAGAAGCAATAAAACCCAGTGTTTCAGAAATTAGTACTGCAGTAGCTGAAGCAATGGAAGATTCTCTGAGGAAAGCTGATGAGTTTATGGAAGAAACAGTAGCTGCCACTGCTGCTTCTTCATCAATGCAAACTACTTTGGAAGGTGAAACTCCTGAAAGTCCAGAAAGACTGGAAAAATCAACAGTAGAGGTGGAAGATGAGGACGACTTCGTTGATTTGAAAGAGGAAAGTAGTATGCATTTACCTTCAGAAGAGTTTGCAGAAATGCACAAGGAATGTAGCTCTAATGAAAGTGAAGTGCTAAAGCAGGCAATAGCAATAGAGAATCAACCTGAATCTGTGCTTGTAAAATCTGAAGATACAGAAGTTGTGGATGGAACAAAACAAGAACTGGCTTCTTCACCAGACACAGTGAGTTCTGCAGTTCAAGAAGTAATGACTCAGCCAGTATCACAAGGGAGAAAGAAGCTGCGGGAAGAAAAGAGTCTTTTTAGTGAAACCAAACCAGCTGAAGAAAATGCAAATGCACATGTGCCAGAGCCTGCTGGAGCCTCTGACAAAAGAATCGCAAAGCTGGATGTTACTAGTGTTGCATCAGATACAGAAAGACTGGAACTGAAAGCTAACACGTGTCTAGAAGCACCTCAGCCCCCCAGATCCATACCTGAGGTAAATTTACCTGTCCTTCTTCTGTCTACCTTAAAAATTAAAGGAAGTTCTTATGAAAAAACAAACAAAACCCCCACACATTTGGGGGAATTTAATATGTTTGGATTTTGTGAGTTATCTAAAGAATATTTTCAACCCTTGATTATTCAAATAATTCTTACTAATTTGTGTACTGAGAAGTCTCTAAGATTTTATTCTTTGTGCATTCTCTTATGGATACTGATGGAGACTGAGTATTTGGCTAGATGGACACTTCATCTGTGTTGGCATTTCTGTTCTTAAGTTTGAAGAATTGAAAGAAATATATTTGGAGAGGATTTTATTTAGAATTTCTTCCGCTGCTTTACTCAGCCTTTACTCTTTTCAGTCTGGTCTCTTATATTCTCAACTCTTGCAATTTTTGAGGATTAAATATTGCTTTTGCATAAAAAAAATAGCACCAAGTTTCTTTCATATTCTCATATCTTTCATATCCTCATATCATCATCCTGTGATGGAACTTATGAAAATATTTTTTACATTAGCTACTCTGCAGGTACTCAATATGTAGATATATTGGATACTATAAAATTTGAAGTACTTTCACTCCATCACATCAATGTAACTTTTCTGTCCAAGTGTTATTTAAAACTGAGCTTCTATTGCATGCTGCAATGCTCTACCATGTTAGTCTTTAGTTTCTAACTCAGCTTTTCATGGTTAAAGAGTCATGTGTCTGAGTACTTCCCTTCTGCAGCGATACCTGCTAATGGATGCTCTTCATTCTGCACCATTCTTCCTTAAAGGAGGAAAACCACTGTCTACAGCAACATATACTCTCCCTGTGGTAAGGTTGGGTTGTTGCTTGTGTATGCCTAGACTGACAGGTGTGGTAGTGCAGCTGTAGACTAGTTTGTAGGTTTGGTATATCCAGTATATAGCATTTGTGTAATAGTTTTAGATTTGTTTGTAACTGTATACACAGTCTAAACTTAACAGATATCTAAAATGCCAAGTGTATTAAATGCATTTCTATGTATGCTGTGCAACTAATAACCAGAGTGTGGTGGGGTTTCTTTTTTTCTATTTTTGTTGGCAAACTGTTTTCAGACCTTAAGGCATCAAGATTCTTCAGGACAAGAGCTAGCTGCTATGACAGATGGGCAGAGAAGAGACTCCAGGTCAACTGTATTCCGTATTCCTGAATTTAAGTGGTCACTGATGCATCAGCGTTTGCTCACAGACTTACTCTTTTCCATAGAGACAGATATACAGATGTGGAGAAGGTAAATTTCTCTGCTTTATATGACATGACCTAGACTGGAATTACAATTATAATTAACTTGAGATTTTGTTGAAACTGCCTCAGAGTTACTCTTTGAATTTTGCAGATTCGGTATTATACTCTTCATTCAGTAGACCTACACTTATTTTGTGACCTATACCCAAATATTTTCAGGGTTTCTTTGTTTTTTTTTCTGAAGACTCTTTACAGACATATTTTGACTGAAATCCTGACTACATTTAAATCAATGGCAGTCTCACTGTTGATTTTTATTGGAACAAGATTTTCATGTTTCAGATGTATGTAAGGACCCTCATCTTTTATCATCTAAATATGGACTAAAAAATAAAATCTATTCCAAATAGTATTTATTACTTACTCATTTGCACATGCTATGTTGCTGCTTTTATAGTTGGTGATACAGCAAGAAACTTTGAAAACAGTGTTAATTCTGCCTTGTAATGCTAAGGTTGAATAACTTTGAGTGGTCTCTATTACTATCTTTTAGTAGTGAATATCAAATTTAAATTGAACCACATAGCTGTACTGATCTGATAAAAAGGAATGTAGGAATGAAGAAATAGAGTACTTAACTGATTAAAAAATTAAATTGAGGTGAATTTTTGTCTGATTTTAATATCTAGGATCTGATTAAATTGACTTCTCATGACATCATCAGATATAGCTAAAATGTATTTTTAATTTATTTTCGGTTTTAAAAATAATTTCCATATTTAAGAGGATTCAAGTTTTTGTGTTTAGTTGATTTTTAATATCTCTGAGAGTCCCTTAGTATTAGCTTTATGTTTCCAAAGATTTAAGTTCAAATCTAATTCACACTTCCAGGAAACGACTGTATTGCCTGCTACAGTGACTTTTGCTATAGCAAGTAATCATAGACCAGCCTAAATAGATCTTTATCCAAATGATGATTAACATACATCTTGATGTTTTTAGCAAGCTATAAGCTGGAGAGGTTCAAGAACAGAAAGGAAAGGTAGTTTCAGTTTTTGATTAAGATATATCAGCTGACCTGGAGTCATGTGTTATTTGCTGCCTCACTGCTAAACTGTCTGGTTTTAGTTTTATGAAAGCATAAAGATGCTAAAATACCACAAAAATGAAGCTGAATTCTGAATGTTTATTTTGGACAGCCATTCTACAAAAACTGTGATGGACTTTGTGAATAGCAGTGACAATGTCGTATTTGTGCACAACACAATTCACCTCATCTCTCAGTTGATGGACAACATGATCATGGCTTGTGGTGGTATATTGCCACTGCTTTCTGCTGCCACATCTGCTACTGTAAGAAATTTCTTTTTGTTTTAAAATATATCTCTTGTGGGAGGATGCCTTTCTTTGTGCAGTGTATTAACTATTATATCTGTCTTTTTGGAAACAGTGTGGGATATTTCCACAGCATCTCTTTCTTCCCTTTTCCTCCATGCTTTCCCTAAGATAAATAGGGTGTCTGCCCTCTTTGCCTGAAGACATAAAAAAGTTGCCTGGCTTCATTATCCCACAGTGGTCTGGAATGGGATTAAATCTCAATACTAATGATTGTTCCTAGAATACAACAAATTGCTACTTTTGCATGTGACTGAAAGTGGACTTCCAGCATATATTTTTCTTCATTTAAGTTGTAGACATATCACCTTTGTGAAGAAGTAAATGTCACTTTCAATTTTTCTCTGCCTAGCATGAATTGGAGAATATTGAGCCAACTCAGGGACTTTCAGTAGAAACATCTTTAACATTTCTCCAGAGATTAATCAATCTGGTGGATGTGCTGATTTTTGCAAGCTCACTTGGTTTCACTGACATTGAGTCTGAGAAAAATATGTCATCTGGAGGAGTTCTGCGCCAATGTCTTCGTCTGGGTAAGCAAATAAAATGACTTAATGAGTCTAGGAACTTGCTTTTACCAAATAGTTAGCAATTGTTAGCTTTGCCCCCTCCTTTTGTTAAATCAGGATTAAATTTAGTCAAAGAAGCATTGGGATCTTTAAGTATTGTTATATTTTTCTTCAATGAATATAAATGGGGTTCTTGTTCTCTTTAAAAAGTTTAAATAAAAGAAATTATTAAGTTTGGCAACCTGTGTGGATGCATGTTTTTGTATTATCCATGAAGATATTTTTTCTGCCAAAGTTCCCCAGATAGTCAAGGCTGAGAATACAGCAGCTTCAAGAAAAAGAAATCTGGTACCATATACAGAATCCCAAACCTTTATAATTTGTAGAAAAGGAGTTTAAATCTTGAGGCCATTAGATGAAGGTATGGTAAAAACTAGAGATGTAAATTTCTAAAGAGGAGGGTTCAAATTGGGCAGTAGTGCATCCAGTATTATAATGCTTTTGATCAAATTGGATTGAAAGGAAGTGGTTATTACCTAAGAAAGTAATGACTGTCCCACAAACGAGAATATACAACATCATAACTGGGTTCAGTTAGTTAATACAGGAGGAGAGTATTCATGCTAGTTGCATGCTGTAAGACTATTTGTAATGAAAAATCTTTAATTTGCATGAGTGCCAGAGCAGCTCAGAGCCTCAACAGTAACTAGCCTTCCTCTCCCTTTCTAGGCAATTAAAACTTTGTGCAGGTAGAACAAGATTTATGGGATGCAAACAGGTATAGAGGTGGGGTAGTTCTTTTTTCCTTTGAAAATAAATAATATTGGAAGATGAAACAGGTACAATTGTGAAGCTAAAAAAAAAAATAAATTGTGTAACTTCACAACATTTAGTCCAAGAGTATCAAAACATTGTGAAGCAAACATCATCATTTGTTTCACTACTGTATCACTTGTCTTTCTTGATAGTCTGTGAAATTGAGCTGTCTTCACCCTCCCCGCCCCATGGTTGTATGCATGGTAAAATTTCAGTGGGGGATGCTAATTTACTCACTTTGAAGTATCCATTAGACATACAGCATACATGTTCTAATAGTTTAGTATTAATTATTAGATATAAATTATTAAAGAATTTTGAGCAATCTTTTGTGACTATTTAAAATTTATGGAAGCAAAATATCATTTTATTGATGTGCTCAAACTTTAAGTGATAAACAGAAATGTATTGTACTTCTCTGTGAGGGATATAGGCAATACTATTTCCCAGAGTAATTCTTAACATTTCTTTTCCCTTCAAGTATGTGCAGTAGCAGTAAGAAATTGCTTGGAGTGTCAGCAGCATGCACAGATGAAGCCTATTGGAGACATTGTGAAGAACCAAAAAACAGTGCAGGGCTTTGTAGGAACAGCAAATTCTTCAGCAAAGGCAAGTATAAGACCCCATTGAGGAGCTCAGAAGTCAATAATTACTATTCTGTACAGAGGCATAAGATTTTAAATTTATACCTGTTCCACTGATACTTTTGTATAGCTGAAGGGTGTGAACACTGGAAATCCTGAAGCAGATGTTCCAAGATGTGAATTTAACACATATTTAACCTTCCACAGTTAAATAAATCTGTCTCAAGAATTTGCCAGATTTTTCTTTTCATTTAAAGATGAAACGCATATCTGATCTTTGTGCTGTAGTTATGACAATCTAATGTACTGTGAGCAACTGTATGCACTTAATGATTCTTGGTAGAGTGCTTTTAAAACCAGAAGCTGAAAGGATTGCTTTCGGATTTTTAATAGAGTCCAGTGGACATTGTGACTGGGGGCATTTCTCCAATACGAGACCATGATAGACTTCTGCAGGATATGGATATTAATCGACTTCGAGCAGTAGTGTTCAGAGACATAGTAAGTTACAAATAATGTTGTTTTCTTTGTAGGTTGATTTCTGTGTGTATTTGTTGGCTTGACACTTGCTCTGTCTTAGGTAGTTTGTCTAAATTTAATTTACAAGAACTGAATACTGCTCACAGTAGTTAGGAACTTGTAATACTCAGCAGCTGTTGTAGTGGTTGTGATTGCAAAGAGGGAGAGGTGAAAATGGCTGCTTGCTGATCAGGCTCTTAGGTTGTTCCTAAGAGCTGATTCTGTGGAATTCTTCGTATTGTATATTAACTGTGTTAGTTTTAGTACAAATATATACTTTCACATGCTGTACATAGGCAAACTGTTTACGTATGCTATGTATCATAAGGATGTTTATGTACAGTTTTTGAGAGATGAATATCTTTCTAGCTGATCAGAAATTAGAGGTCATCTAATTCCATTACTCCCCCTCAGAGGAACCAGTTTGTGTGCACATGCTGTAAATATGCATATGGTTCTTTATTCTTGAATTAATTAAAAATATCTTTGCCCTTTGTCAGCAACTTTATAGCTGATATTGAGGAAATTGAGATTGATTGCTTAAGAAACACACCTGCTGTAAGCAAGTACAGCAGCTTATAATGGCTATGAGTCATTGGTGGCCACAAACTTGGACACCAGAACTTATTTTACAATAATTGGACCATTTAGCAAGTGTAATGATTTGCACAATGACTTTTGGTATATCCAGAATAGTGAAGAATCTTTCATTTTTATCTTTAATTATTGATTGAACCAAGCTTTTTTTGACTCCTATTTCAGTATATAGTATGCAAAAGATTAGCAGGAAGTGAATCTTCCATACTGGTGGCAACCAAAATAATCCTAATAATGTAGTCTTCAAAATCAAGCAGAGTTCGTGTACCATTTATTCTTTAAAATAGCCCAGTATGCATCCAACCTCTGTGCTTTTTGCTTTTCTAATCCACTCAGTTTCTGTTTCACAAATAAAGTGATGCAATAATTCTGCTTTTTGGCTACTGCGCTGAGCTTTAGAGAAAAAGTAGACTTTAAAAGATGTATTTTTGAATATTTTTTTCCTGAGCTCTGCTTATGCTTGCATCTAAATATTTTATGTTTGGTTTGTACACAGTTTCTTACGTTATGTTCAGCACATAGAATCGTGATTGGTGTCATTTGAACCTGTGTAGGAGAAGCTTAGGTGGGTTCCACTTAACCACCAGTAGTAGTACTTTCAGTAGTACCTAAATTTTATTTCAAGGACTTCTACAAAGATAGCAGAAAAAATAAGGGAGGGATAGTTCAAATTCACAACTTTAGTAAGTACAGTTGAAAACTGTCTTGCAAAAATTCATCCAGCAGGGAAATTCTTTAGAATCCTTACTGTCACAGGGAGCTTCTAACAATTTCACACTGTGCTTGCCTGATGCTAACCTGTTACTAGCCTTCTGTTTCTCTCTTGCTTTATGAAAGTTTAAGGATTTGCATCAGGCTGGGGTATATAGGTTTTTGGGGTTTTTTTTCAGTGTAACAGATAGGATCCAGTTGTGTTACCTTGTTCTTAATAGAGAACTTCTCACAAACTTCTTCCACTATAGCTTATTAAAGAGCTCTTCATGGAACGTAGGCCTTCAGTAGGCTCTACAATCATGATAAAATGAACTTTATATTTTAATTTAGTTTCTTGAACTGCTCAGAGGGAAAATTTGTATGGTACCTGAGCTTTTATCTAAATGGAGGATAAAACCCCTGACCACAGATTGGTCACTGGGGATCCAGCTCTACTGTTCTCCTGTGATCCAGTGTGTACAAAGCTTTTCTTTTACTGACACCAAAAGGGACAGACTTAGGATAACTCATAATGTCTAGTCAGATCTGGCATGTGGCTCTTCATTTCAGTAGGGGTGACTGATGGTTCTGGGGAGGTACCTTGCATAGTTCATGTTAATATTTATTTTGAAGATTTTCTTAAAGTCTCTTAAAGTTACAGCTGAAATGCAAACTCATATTTGCCAATTCTTGTTTAAATTGTAGTAGTACAGTACCTCTGTTCTGGACAATCTGATGATGAAGTAAAACTTAATGCTGGTTCTGGAATTTGTTCCACTTCCTTCATTAATATGTAACAGTTAATAAATGCTCTTACAGCTTTGTTGAGTACACCTGCATAGTTGCACTTCACAGTAAATGCTGTTAATATCTTGGCACATTTGAGGAAATGTAATAGAGGAAACACCTGTAAATAAATAAAGGGGACCTAGTCCCTGCAGTAATTCCAAGCACGTAGTCAAAACACACAATCTTAGTCAAAATTTTCATATTTATAAGTGAAAAATGGAAGGATTAGTGCCAATTGTATACGATTGCTATATTCCCCAGCTTTATAGGTGAGACAAACTGTGACTAGAGAATATTGTTCTTCCATTGTTGACATATCAGGTTACTCTCAGTCTGTTTATGGTAGCACTGGGCATACTTTACACAAAAATAAACACGCTGCTAAAATTGTAATGGAAAAATCTGTGTGTATTTTTTGTTTTGTTTTGTTTTTACAGGAGGATAGTAAACAGGCTCAGTTTTTGGCTTTGGCTGTTGTATATTTTATTTCTGTGCTCATGGTTTCAAAATACAGAGATATACTGGAACCCCAGAATGAAAAACAACCAAACGATAGCCAGTCATTCAAGGAATCAGGGAACGAAAATGATGAAACTCCTGCTACAGGTGAACTGTTAAAAATTTGGCCAAATGAAATAATGTGGCATATGCATCTTAAAATTCTGTAGAAGTCCATGTGAAACCGTATAAAAATATGTGTGTTATAGCCATTTAAATAAGCAACATTATAGTATTTAATTTGCCTCAGTATTTGTGTTTATCTTTGATGTGAGAAGAACCTAATCTATAGGTCAATTTTGCTGTGTGGACCTGGTTAATCTTGCTGAAGTAGCGAAGTATTCACAAATGTTTGTTGCAGAAGCATTTCTATTTTGTGTTAAGTATGTATAAGCATAGATGGGCAGCATTTTGTTTCCAGTAGGAGACTTCTTTCTCCTATTCTTCTTTAGGTCAGTGAATTAATTTTCATTATTTGACTTTTGAGTCAATTACTTCTATTCCCTTCTCTGTTTTCAGTGTAATAACTTTTCAGGCTTCTTAGAAATTTGAAGGAAAATTTTTGGTTTTAAGTTTCCTATGAAATAGTTAGAGATAATATTAAATCTCTGAGTAGACAAGAGGAAATACAGCTGTGTTATTTCACTTGTCACCTATTGGTGTTACTTATTGGGAGCAATGTGATGAATGCAGTTCTGCTAATAATGGACTTAAAATGTGTTTTCTGTTTTTGGTATGAACAGATGTGGCAAACCCATCTGTTGCTCTTGGTACTTCAGCCTGCACTGAAGATTCAGAAAGTACAGCATCCGTACAAAGAAGGGATTCTGGTCTTGGGGAGGAACCAGCTTCAGGACAAACAAACAGTTCCAGTAGTGTTGCTGAAGCAGGACCTTCGAATGTCAGTGCAGGTCCAGATGCAATCAGTGAAGTACTATGCACGCTCTCATTAGAAGTAAATAAGTCTCAGGAGGGCAGAAGTGGTACTGGAACTGAAGATAGTAAGCCTGCAGCTTCTGCGCCAGCTTCAAAAAATGTCAATGTAAAGGATATCTTGAGAAGTTTGGTAAGCACACCAGCTGATGGGACTGCAGTGGATTCTGCTTTTCTGCCACCAGCTTTCCTTGGAGTTCTTGGTGATGGAGCTGCTGAGCAGCCTGTACAGTTCCATTCCTTTGACAGGTAATGTAACTTGTAAAATATTTGGGCTATTTTATTTTGCTTAAGAGATCTGTAAGGAACAGAAAAAAAATCAGATCTCATGTACAGTGTCATCTAGTACTTAACATAATCAGGGTGCTATGTTATGCTACTGTGGAAATGAAGAATGACTGGTGGTTGGGTTATTCTTTTAAGGTTTTGAACCCAGCACCTCTTTATCAAAGTAAACTCTCCTGTCCATACGCATGTTAGAGCTCAGAAGTGATATGGGAATAGGGGCCAATAAATTGTGTAGAAATGAATGCAAGAGTAAAAGTAAAGATTAAGGGTGTAACCTGTTCTTTTGTCTTTCTTGTTCTGCTATTCCTAACTGCAGCACTTGCAGATGAGTGCTGGAGTACTATGCATATTTGGTCAGTTTTAAGGGACTCAGGAAATAAAGTGGACACTAAATAATTTGAAGTAATAATGTGTAGATTAGCTTGTGTATTGATCACAAAGGTGTGTCTAGTTTCCGTTACTGAAGGCCTGCAGAAGAATACTGGTTTAATAATAGCTACAGATGGATCAAAACCAATCTAGGTGTCCTTCTACCTATAGAGTATTCCCGTATTCATTTATGAAAATGCAACTGTGTTCTGCCTTCTGGTGCTAAAAGTCTACTTTAAATCTTTCAGGCTTAATTCAATAAGTATATCCCTAAGCTGTTAACTTGCGTTGTTGTTATAATAGCTGTTAAAATTTTGTTTCATTTTAATAAGTATCTGCCTCTCGCAAATGCTGTGGTGCATTTAGAAAGGAGCTGCTTTGTTTCTTTTTTTGTTTTCCTTTTAGATTGAAGTCCCTTTTTACCTAATAATTTTTGTCCCTCCTATATCTCAGTCTCATTATCTCCTCGTCTTTTCCCAAGAATAGTAGACGACATTGCCTTTTACTATGTTTATTGACTTTTACCTCTCCAAGTTTCCCCAAACCAACAAAGAAAACAGAGAATGAAAGACAGAATGCTGTAACAATTGCATTCCTGCCTCTAGAAAGCCCTAGTCATATCCAGGTATCTCTCTGGCAGTGGATCTCTTACTGTGCCAATGTCTGATCCTCTGCTTATTCCTGAACTACCTCTGGATCTGATGTCTTTGCAGTGTATAGCTGCCTTGCTTAAACTAGCAAACTCAGCTGGCCCAGGAAAGGAGTGCAGCTCTTCCAGGGGGTGGATGCAGCTGTCACAGCAAGTGTTCACAACTCAGATTGCCGTATCACTGCTGGGGGAAGAGGTGGTGTGGGTTGTCTGGCTAGATTAGACACAGATGGTGTATGCTAGCATTTAGTCCCCTTGCTCTTGTCTCGAAGTAAGTACTGTGTTTTGCCTATGATGCTAAACAGGAGGACTTGTTTTGGGAGCAGTAGGAGGATGGAGGCAGAGGGGGAAAACTGGGAGAAGAGGGGCACTGTATTAAGAATTCATTGTGTCTCTCTCCCTGCTGCTTCCCAAGTGCTTTTACCACTTCCCTGTTGAGGCCTCTCATTGATTTTTACAGCAAGTGGGTAGTTGATGTGAAATAGCACAAAGCTTCAGTTTGTGACTGATGTTTTTCCTCAAGAAATTCTTATTGTTCATTGCAGAGTGGTAGAGATTTGAACAACAGAGTTCTAGTGCAGAAGTACATGTTGCATTTAGGAATTATTTTTTAGCTATTGCTAAAACTGAAGGTTTGTGCTGCTTGTGTAAATCTGATTTGAGCTGGTGTAAAGCAAGTTAACTAGGCAAGAAGTCATTTGGTACTTGCATTCCTCATACCTGACATAGGTAGCTTATGCCTATAAAACTTTCTTATCAGAGGAAACTGTGATTTAATTTGATAACATGTGTAGCAGTGAAATACTGGGCATTGGCAGCAGCCCTTCAGTCACTTGCAGTTCTGTGTTATTTTTTCTGTCTAATTACAAAGTCATTCAAATAACAAAAAAACCCTTCCAGCAGTGTGTTTTGTAAAAAGCAAGTCACTGAGAAGTTGGACTATTTGCTGTTTTGCTTTTCTACCTTTTTAATGCTGCACTGTCCTAGATGGACTCTTCTCTCCCCACAGCTCTAAGCATTCTCTTACTTAACCTTGAGGCATAATTTCTATGTTAGGATACTGAAAAGAAGCCTGTCTGCTAAAGGAATACATGCAGAGGGGAAAAAGGGGTGCGTGGATTGAAGCAGTAGATGGCACCGTGCTTGTAAATGGAAGAGCAGAGGTCAAGAGGTACAGGTTTATGTAGCTGTGTGGACTGTCCACAGTGATAACTTGTAGGTATTAGTTTCCTATGACTTTTTGTGTTTAGTGGGTTGGGCTAAATATGTGATGAAAAGGTCATGAACTAGTATAAAATATTTTGTCCTTCAGCAGTTGCATGTGACCTCAGTATGTCAGCAGCTCTGTGTTTCTAGGTGGCTTAATTTTTCACTTGTTTGCTTTTGTGGGTATGTCAGGTGGACAAAAGTGTACTTAGGGATGCTGAAGTCCTACCTCTACTCAAGTAGTGACATACACAATCATGTATCTATGGTAAACATGTTGGTAAGTGTTGGTAAGACAGGTTGCTAACTAGCTAATATGTCAATCAAAAAGACAAAATATGTATATGAAATAGATTTATATATATAGGGAGGGAAGTTTTATGACCACTTGAAGGTGACTGTATCTTTATATAGTGTGATTCTGCTACAAGTTTATGCTGTGAGATGATACATAGTAACAGCAGGGGAAAGGAATTGTACTAGGGAAAGAAAAACATTTACAAAAAACTGTAATAGAGTTGGAAGTAGTAGTGCCCATCTCTGAGGCAAACAAAAGCACTAAGGAAAGTTTGGAAAAACGGGCTTTGGGATGCTCTCATTTTCTGTGTCTGGTTTATATTTAATATATTATTTGATGGCAAGCACAAGTTCTGTGAGTTAACTCTCTTACACTCTTACACCCCCCCCCCCCCCCCGCCTTTTTAAAGACACTGTTAAAAGTTGCTCCCATGTAGCAGTTTACTAGAGAGGTATCTCTGGGAATTTCAAAGCATCTCTCTGATCCTGCATTTATCTCAGGAATGCTGTGTCAGAAATCAAAACTCTCCTCATATCTTAAGGATTATCAACTTCCCAGCCATAGCTGGAGAGTATACAGTAACAGCTATGTGAGTGAAACCTTACTGAAAGGCTGCCAGGTTGCAAGCCTTTGCAAACAGCTAGGTGTATGGGTTCATTCCCATGCCAAAAGTCTTCTCCTTATCTTATGTGAAGATACAATCTTGTGATTAGTGGGTGCCAGGGGTTTATCATGATAAAGTTCAAGGCTTGCATTGGCTTTTTCCCAAGATCCATAGGGACATGAATTAAAGTTCCAATTTCAGTGTGTCCTAAAGCAGCAGTTTTCTTAGTAGTAATATTGTAAGGAGGGGGAGGAGGGGAAGGCAGGGAGAGGACGAGAGGAGAGTACTCTAATGCAAGCAAGTTTAAATAAAACAGAAATACAAATAATCAAAGCATAGCATAAAAAAATGGCATTTCTCTTCAGTTAGCCTAATAGAGCCCATAATCTATCACTTGCCATTTTTACTATGCAGTTTAAAATAAAACCGTGGTCTCTTCTGGCTTCTAATGCTCTTTGTGGAAACATTCAATAATCATATTGTTATAGGAAGCTGATGCTGAGGGTTCAGAGGAATGTAGTGTCTTAAATCATAGAGCTTAAATCTGCAGCTATACTGTAACTTGCAGAAGAGATATATTAATAAGCTAGTTTATCTTTTTGGAACATCATCTATAAGCTGCTTAGTTTGCCTCAGCTATGTTTATGCATTTGTCAGTTAGTGGCGTGCATGTGCCTTTGAAATGTTTGTTGGTGGTATTTCAGTTAAATTTAATCAGTCCTCTGTTTTTTTGTGTGTGGAATACATTTTAGACTTCATTGGTTTGGTCCTCAAATGTAAAAATAATAAGCTCATTGACAAGATTAAGCCTGCCAGGTACAGGTAGAGAAAGAATATGTAAGTAGGGGATCTGTGGATCAAGGCATGTATGCTGTGATGAGAAGCTCAGCTCTTTTGGCAGAGCAACTATTAACATTCTGCAGCACTTAAGAGGCAAACCATTTGAAGTCTTCTCCCGGCTGAGCTGATTTTAAAGTTCTCTTACAAAATTGGTTGTATTCTTTCTATCCTATTTTTTCCTTGCTCTCCTCTCTTCCCTCACACCCCTGTTCTCTCATGGTTTTGAGTGTCTCTTATTCTTCTGTGGGTATTTCAAGGAGGACATAAAGGAATGGTTATTAGCTGTAGAAACAGAGCCCATAGAAGGACACTGCCATGACAAGCTTCTTCATTAGTTCATAAAGTAGAGGTAAAAATAAGTCTCACCCTCTTTTCTGGCATTTTGCTCATTAAATGGGGGCCATGCAGTGGGCATCATTCTGGTAGCCTGGAACAAAACTGATTTCTTTTAGGTTTGACCTAAAACCTTATCCCATATGGAAACAGACAACTTGTCACCTATGTTACTGTTCAGTTCTAAAAAATGGAATGCTGGGAATTAAATCTGTATAAATTCTTGTTTGTCAAGAGGAATTAGAGCTCATGTACATATTTTTAAATCACAGTGAGGTCATCAGTTTGGCCTGGCCCCTGTTGTATTAGGAATATTTGACTAGCACCCAAGGAATATTTCTAACTTGAAATGTATTTAAAATTAATTGCAGATTTGCCAACTTCAAAAAACAAACCCCAAAAGATTTAGGAAAAAGTACTGAAAATTTAGATATTTATAGGTGTTTTGTATCTTTATATTGTAACAGAAGAATACATACTCTGAAACCAAGACAGTGCTCCATAAGTAAATCCTCATAGACTTTGGCAGAATAGATGATTATTGCATAGGCCTTTGTCTGTGATGGAAGTCAGTGTTCAGCTCAGTGGTCTGTGCTCATTCAGCAGTGAATAAATGTCTGCCACACGCTTCAGCATAATTGGGACTAATAACACACTGACCTTCTAGCTAAGATGTATTTATGGTGGCTCGTTCTCACTATGCCTGACCTGTGTTATCAGTTCATGTGCTGTAAATTCCTATGTTAAACCTTAAATATTTGATTTTAAATTAAAAAAGGCACAACATCTGAGACAGTCATGTAAATGAGGCAACTAAGCTTCCATTTTTACCATATTGCTTGAGGTCTGCTTGAAATACACCATAAGAATACTTTTTTTGTGCATTTTTCTTTATTTTCTACCTCCTGTATCTGAGTATTATGATAGTAGATATAATTATATTCAAATGTAACCCAGAAGTATAGAATTAATTGAAATGGTGTGATAATGTGAATGTTGAGTGAAATGTATTGACAGTTTTCTTCCATGTGACACGTCTGCCCTTGTGTGAGTTTGCTTAATGTTCGCTGTTATTCTGACCAAAGTAATGCATGATAAAAGATGTTTTTAAGAATACATAATTCTGTAGGTCTGAGGAAATACAGTGTAAGGACACTTATTGATGAATATTTTCATACATGTAGCACATTTAAGAAATGATTGTCAGTTTAGCCACAAAAAAGGATTCTTATCTCTGTACTCTTTAAAAGCAAGTGCCCTGTTACTGGAGAGAAGTTGAGACCGCATTAATTTTTAAGACACTTCTCTGACAAATTGACCTGATTTACTAATACACTAAACACTCCATGTTCTCCACATAGTTTATTTACTAGAATACTTAATTTTGATTTTTTTCCATTCTGTCATTCATTCTTTCTGCAAACTGCATTCATTTTCCTTATGCTAGCATTTAATAATCTTTTGAAAGACGAATGTGAAGGAACATTGATGGTCAATGGCAAGTATTTCTGTTGCATTTTCCCTTCAGTATTCAGAGAAAATACCATATTACTACACAAAAAAAGGAAAGATGTAAGAATTTCAGAATATAAATAAACACGGCTTATGTTTATGCTTCAAATATCTTCATTTGCTTTCCAGTATGTGGCAAATATGAATCTGTATGTGATTGATGAGCTGTACTTTCCTACCTTGAAGAGGGCCTGGAAGTGAAAGTTCCTAAAACAAATCCTGCAACTGTAACATTGGTCCATTTCACCATTAAAAGGACAGTCGTAAACATTGCATTGCAACTAATGCAGCAGTGTGTAGCTATAAAGCAATCATATTAAGATATTTAAATGTTTTGATTTGTTGTTCCTGAACTATTTTAAGGATTTTTTGAATCAGAAGGTCATGGCAAGTGACCAGAAGACAGAGAGAAAGTACATTCAGAGTTGAGGGTTTCTTTACATCATGCTTTTGGACAATATCCAGTGTTTCTCTTGGCTGTGTGCTTCAGACTGACAGAGCTGTCCGGAGAAGGAAATACTGTTTTATTTTGGCCAGAAAAATCGGAATCATTTCAGTTGACTATCACAGATCACTGTCTTTTAAGTTCTGTTCAGAATTAGGCTGAGGTTAGAAAACAGCTTTATAGTGAGTTGTTCAAAGCCTCTGTTTTCTTCCAAGGTTATATTTTTCTGAATGTGAAGCAGCAATTTCTTCAGCCCCCATACTGTTGCCTTTTACTGAATAGTTACAGAGCACAGCAGATCTTCAGCTGTGTTGCATCATGAACACTCTGAATCCTTAAACAAGCTTGTAACAGTAGGGACCAAGATCTAACATGACCTTTAAATATGAGAATTACTATAGAATTTATCAAGTAATATTTATTATTTTTAACTTTTTTAGCTAAAAGCTGTCTTTTTTTTTTGCTTTTTTGTGTTGTTTTTTCAATGGGATATGGTAAACAACCTAAATTTCTCAGGAAACTTTGTGAGAGTCAGTGTTTCTTGCCCAAAGCATGTGGTGACTGTGACTGTAATATATGTGTACACCCATGTGTACTGTTTATAAGGCAGCATACTTCCTGTATTTCAAAGTCTGAAACCTCTATGTAGTAGTTTTTATTCCTTGAATTAAATCAAAAGGAATGGTGTTGGGTAATTAAATAAAACAACCCAAAACCAAAAGTGTGCTAACAGCTGTACTTTGCAGCTGTGTGTTAGTGCCATATTCCTGGTGTTACTAATCAGAGTATCTTCCTTAAAGTGAATGCCATTACTAGATACTGAAAATTATGGTAGAAGTGTTAGAAAATAATTCCTTTTTTTATGTACTTCACGGAAAGTAAGTTACTGAAAATGAGACTAGCAGCTGTACTTACATTCCCAGACTTGTATAGAATTGAAGATGGGAAGGTATACAAAAGATCTTAAAAGGCAAAAGGGACTGTTATGGTCATTTACAGTTGTCTATCTCAGATGTCTAATTCCTTTGCTTGTATGCACCTCTCCTTGGGTAGTTATAGAGAGTCTGGCAACTTGCTGAAACTACTCCCTCAGTGCAACTATGCTTAAGCACTCTGAAGGTCAGTAGAAGTTTACAGGAAGGAATGATAATATATAGTGTTGTGTGTCAGAAACAGCACAGAAAATAGAAGGCTGTTGTAGCTGGGATTTTTGTGTGTGTATCCACTCATTGTCAGCTGCAGATGAGCAGTGTTAAGGTAACAGCTCCATCTGCACACAGGCTTCCTTGTTCCCATGCAGTTCCAAGACTCTGACTTGCCCTGTGAGGAGCTTCTTGTAGTACTAAACATTATTCCTGTTCTAAAATTCCTTCATGATCCTTCCAGCATGTTCATGTCTTTATTTTCATATGAAAGGGGGAGGTTCTAATGTATAAAATCAAAGTTCAGCTAATTGCATATTTTTTTTTAATGCGTGGGTCCTGCTTGCCCTTTATGACTTAAAATACTGCCTGTATTTCTTGAGGCTCTTAATAGAGTCAGAGAGATAGGATCAGTAGCATTTGGATGCATTCAGAGGGGACAGCCATTCTAATTCTGAGAGAACTTTGACTGACTTTAAGCCCTGAAAATAGAAAACTTCTCTAGAAGATTTGTTTTTACCCTCAAGGTAACTTACGGTGTTCCATTTAAAAATTAATTGCATTAATGATATGTTTTGAACAGACATTTCCTATATCTACACTATTGCTATCTATACGTGTGCCAGAATTTGTCACTGAATATTCTCACGTTGCTTTACACCCAGTATAATTGTGTGTGTATTAACAGCAAATGGATAATTGTTTCCGTAACTTAGTGGCTGTGAAAAGAAATATTTCCAGCTCATGCACTCTTCTCAGAGTGCTCATGGGTAGATACGTGTTTGTAAAATACCTGTATGCTTTTATGGGTATTTCTTGAATTGGAAACCTCTACTTAAAATCTGTAAAGGAGTGAGCACACCTGGGCTTCCATGCTGAATGTTTGAGAAATGTTCCGAAGTTATAGAACCATAGAACAGAATCATAGAATAGTTTAGTTTGTTTTGGAAGGCACCTTCAGAGTTCATCTAGTCTGATATCCCTGCAATAAGGAGGGATATCTTCAACAAGATCAGGTTGCCCAAAATCACATCCAGCCTGACCTTAACACATGTGGGTGCATCTTGTGCTCAGTAAACTTGTATTAAATTCCCAGTCACTTCCAGGTATTTGAATGTGTGTTACAGAATAATAGTAGTAAGTTTCCAGACAGTCAATGTCACAGAATCTCCAGCGAGAGATCTCCTCTTTATACCTGGGTAATGCAATTGATAGAGTGGCTACAATTTAGAAGACAGTCTATATATATGATTTTTTGGGGTTTTTTTAGGTTTTTTTTTGTTCACTGTTCGTATTCCAGAGGAACTGACATGAACATATGAGCGAAACTCATTGTTTAGGTGCTGTAGCTTGACTTGGGGCTCAGGTGTTGTTACTTCTATTTTTTTAGTGTATAGTTAACATTAGCAGTCACCCTTATAATGATATGACATGTACTGCCTCCAAGTATGGTGCATACCTACTCCTGCCGTTAAGGAGGGTTGATTTAATCAGTAATGTGGTCTAGCTTCTGTGACATCCTTTGGACTAAAGAAGGGAGCCCACTAACAGTCCTTTTTTCTTCTTCTAGAAGGAGCTATTTTAGAAATATTTGTAGAACTTCTTTGGTTGTTATTACCACCCCTGAATTTGGGTCAAATTTCTAAGTTATTTTATTTAGAAAATGAATATTTTAAAGCTATTAAGGGACTACTTTCAGTGTGTAGTTATATTACTGTCAACAAAAGATGTGATTAAATAAATTGAATGTTGAAGACTTTCGGCTTACGGTTAACACCAGGTAATTAAAAGTAAGCGCTGCTGTGGGAGTGCATTATATATCAGCTGTACTCTTTACCTCATTAGCTGGGTTTTCGCATGTTTATGGAGCTAACTTGCAATTAAAAATGCCTTTAATGTAGGCTTAACAAGGCCTTTTAGGTATTTGGAATAAAGTACTACAATTTAATTGAAATTGGTATAGTGTAAATAGATGTCTTAGTAACATGTGAGATAAATCTCCATGCCTAGCTTGTCACTTTGCATCTTTTCCTCTTGTGTAATCTTTAATGCTTACTGTAAGGCTTGACATTTAACCTGTATGAAAGATGGAGATTCAGTCTTCAAAGAATGTTTTTATTTGTTATATAAGTAAAACTCAATTTACAAGATTTACTCAAATTCATGCCTTAACCTGCTTTTAAGATGTGTGAATGTTTGTGCATGCAGTTATGTGTTAGGATATTTTTAGCGCTAGTATATCTTTCTTCAGTTAGTCTTCTGTTCTGCATTAGATACTGTCAAGGCAACCTTCAGTGTTGATAATTTATCTTGGTGGGTTTTTTTGAATGCTGTGGTATCTTTTGTAAATAATTGCCTGAAGTTTAAAACCAAATCTTAGGGAAATTAAGGTAAAAAGTAAAACCTACTTACAGGTCACTTCTGCTGATCTTTGTGTTCATTTGTCAAGGGTTTTCTGGATGAGATATTAAAGTGTACCATTAAAACTAAACAAGGGTAAAGTGTTGTTTAGGGTGAGGTAGATTATCAAAGATGATGGAAAAAGAAAACAGGAGGAGCAGTACTTTTGCAGGACATATAAGTGGATGTGCTACATATATAAATAAGGATCAATGATGTGTGAACCTTCATACAGTATCATTTATTAATCTTTATTTGTCTTCACCTAGGAGTGTTGTAGTACCACCAAAGAAATCAACCATTTCCTCATCTACGACTGCTGTGGGTATTCCTACAAATGCTGTCAGCGTGGTTTCTTCTTTAGATTCAGCACAAGCCCCGGATTTGTCAGGAGAATCTCCTGGTGAGTAAGGGGAAATGAAACAACTTAAATCCCAGTCCTTCCTCTCTTGCTTCTCCCTCTCTTACCATCACTCTGAATACAAATTAACAAGTTCTTATTATGTGGGTTTTGTTATGTGTTATGTGAAGGTGAAATTTTTTAATACTTACCCATATCTCAAAACACTGTAGGGCAAGAACAGTTGTTTTTCAGACATTAAGTCATTAGCTGCCTTCTATCGTAATACTGATTAGTGTGTGTATATATATGACCAGTCTGTGTACCAGTCTCACTTATACTAAGAATGTTGATACTTACTGCTGATTGTGTTTATTTAGGGGAAAATGTGACAATAAGCTGGGAAAAGGATTTTTTGCCCTTATTTTTTTATTTAACTGCTGGAGTTTCCTAGCTCATCAAATCAGACAAAAGAACTTTTGAGACCTTTGTATCCTGCATACTACTTTGTATCTTTGTCACAGCAACTTGCAGGACTGCATTTGGTATCTGTGCCTCTAACAAAGACCACTATCAGATACTTCACCAGAAAATAGATGTGACTGTAGATGAAACTGGACCTATAGATACTATATGGGTTCGTGAGTGTAAGAATTCATGTTTTTATATTTTCTGAGAGCTTATACCCTGATAATTTTATTATTCCTAGTTTTGATGCTATAGCTACACAAATGTAAAAATAAACTGTTTCTAAATAAAAAAAAAACAAAACCAAAACCCAAACCTCAACGAACAGTAGTGTTGTGTTTAAAAAAAAAAGTTGAACTTTATTTGGGTTCTCCTTTTGCCCTCATCTAGAAGAAATGTAAATGGGCAGTATTTGTCAATTTCAAGATTTCTCGTGGTTTGTAAAGCAGGTATATTATATTAACTTATATTTCATATAAATGTGGTATATTTGAAAGACTGCTTTTTGTTACAGATTTTTTTTGTTGTGGAAAATAAAAACTTATTTATAAGTTTTAGGATATTTTTCCAAGGATGTGTTAGTGCTAAGTAGGACTGAAAATGATACGCAAGTGTTTCTGATAGCTTTAGCCTTAGGTCAGGTTCAGTGTTGATGCTGAGCTAATTGCTTTGGACAGTTTTTTCAGTGGGGACAAAATTGAGTAGGTTGTTTATAAGCAAGTGGTTCTTTGAACCCTTAGTCTTTCTGGTTGTTCTGTATGAGATGTTTAACCTTATATGCTGTGTCAAAGGCATGCTTTTCTACTTAGCCATGTTTACGTCACAAGGCTGTGTAGAAACTTAAAATTGTGCCCATGAAGTTTAACATAAGACTTAAAACGTATATGCATCTTAATCAAGGAAATCTCAATCTGTGCCTGATTACTGTTGTTTCTTTTTGATGCTTGAGTGTCTTGCTTCCTGTTTTTATGAGCTTACATCCAAACTGCAAAGACTGAGGGGGAAAAAATGTAATCTTTTGTCATGTCCTCTAGTATTCGTGTGTCTGGAAGACATTTGTTGCCATCTTCAATTGCCCATTGCATTTCTTGGGAAAATCACAAAGTTTTTATTCCTGCCAAGGTAAAAGAAAAGCTACTCTTTGCAAAAGGGAGGAACCTTTAGTCACTGAAAATGCACTATACTAGCCTAGGGGTAATGTTGAGACTGGGAAAATTAGCTGTCTTTTAAAATTTCACAGTTCTTTGGGTAAGGCCGGCTCTGAGCAGCTGATCTTTTTTAAAATTAAGAAAACCTAACTACATTGAAATTGCTTAAAATAATTGCTAATTTGTTAACTTCTTACTGGTTTACCCAGGTTAGATTTGGCTTAAATATTACATTTCTGAAGTCAGTATTCACTTGCTTTCAATAGAAACAAAAGAGATGAACACTGATTTTCAGATTTAGTCAAACTTCTAAGAACGTATAGATGAAAAAAAATAAGTGTTCCTATGCCTGTAGAATGTATAAGAAATCCAGACAATAAACAATACTAATATAGTTTGGAACCGTGTGACTTCCAGCATGTCTGGGATTTTTGGCAAAAATTGGACATGTAATCTGAACTGATATGCATAAAAAGAAACTAATCAGGATTAAAAATAGTAGACATGTTTAGACTGGCAATCTAATTAATTAAAAAGTAAAGGAATAAATGAAATCATGCCTTAAACAGATTAAAACCTGAGACTCTTTTTTTTTTTTCCCCAGTAAAATAATGGCACGGAAACAAAACTTTTGCAGTGTTGGAATAGTTTACCTTTAAATTGCCCATGTAAATTGCATACATTTAAGTTAGAAATAGATCCATACAAGGCCTTTTTTTATTTGAAGATGCAAGCAGCAATAAGTGAGCTTTTGATAAAAACCGAAGTACAATGTGTATAATTTTCCCTCCCAAGTTCAAATCACATGGTCTTTCACTATTTTTTTCCATACAGCAAAAATCAATGTTGTTCTTTTTTTTTTCAGCTAACATTAGTTGTAAGTCTGATTGCTTTTGTAATTAAGAAAAAATAATTAAATCCTTTTCTAAAAAGTGCAGAGACTAGGGCATTATGTAGTGAGTATAAATTTGGGGCTTTGTCGCATTTCGTATGAAGGCTAGATATTGAGCATTATGTAAGCATTATTGAATTATATTTAAAAATGCATTTCAGCTGTTCCTTTTCTAAAGTCAAAGATTTTTTTTTTAAATTGGTTTTATATGCATTTGATATTTTTTAAAAACTTATCAAGCAAACAGAACCTTATATATGTTTTATATATGTAAATTATATACAATAACACAGTACTCTACTGTGGAGACTTGAGTCATTTCACTCCAGAAGTGAAAGGGAAATACAGACATTGAAATGGGATTAAACAGCAATAGTTTTAGTAATAGTGTTTTAGTTGTAATACGTACATAAGCATAGTTTGGAAATAAGTTTTATGTAGCATGTGAGCATCCTCCACCCATAGACGTGATGTCAGAATTGCTTGGTCAAAGTAGGGTCTATGTTGAAATATTTGGCAGTCTGTGTGCTTCCAGATGCCTCCGTTGCCATTTGTGTTTGCCCAGATTTGATCAACCCCCTTACCAATATTTTTTTTCTGAAGTTTGCATGTTGTCTGTAGCTTAAAGTCTGTGAATATCTCAGGTATTTGACCCTTAAGATTGTCCTAAGCTCATATCAAGTGGGTGTGACATGTCCTGGCCTACCAAATAGAAAGTGTTGACAAGTTGGAAAGATAACCATCTGAGCTCACTCTGTTCCTCTGATACTTTGAAAGAGGGTGAAAACATATTTTGGCCTCAGACAGCCTGGCCTTTTCGCAGGAGAAGTTTTTTCACCTTTCCTCATTCAAGCTGCAGGGTACTTCACAGAACCAAAAGACTTCCTGAATACAAATGTGCCCCTTGTGGTCTAAACTTGCCTGTCAGTTTGTTCCTCACGGTCGATATTTGGGTGGTTGGTCTGCTGGAACTGGATCTTGGAATCAATGGAGAAACTTAAACACTTTTGTGGCCCATGTTGAGCCAATGGCTGTCTCTTACAGAGGGTGGTATTGAGCAAAAGAGTGTATTTATTAGTAATAATCTGAGGAGGAGGAATTTACCTGAGTTGTTTGTTCCTTGGGTGGGCTCATAGGCTGTGAGATTGGATGCAGAGATTTTACGCATGCTGTGTCCAGGAAGTGCTATTTTGGAAAGACAGGACTAATATCAGGACTAACATTTGAGTAGGCAGGGCTTGGCAGAGTTGTCTGAGCTGTTACTAACATGCTAGTGGCATGCTTGTACTTTTGTCTCTTATTTTTCCTTTTAAATAATTCATTGATTACAGTTGTAATGTTCTGAAGTGGTGTGAACTTTTTTGACTTGTTTCTCTGATGCTCTGAGTTTCTCTGTTTACGTACTTCAGGGATTTCACATGTGTTTTATTAGTGCTTCACGCTAAACAATGCAATCTTGAGGTTTCACTATTCAGTTTGAAAATGTTTGTTCAATACCATTTTTATAAAGAGGAAGTATGAGAAATTTCTGTAGGAAGCACTAGTGAATTGCATCCTGTCTTTACTGTCACTTTGAGTGCAGAAAACACTGGTAAGTTCCACTCAATTCCTGGTGCCTGCTTCTTCCCCCTCTTACTTGAAGTTCCTTGAGCTTCACTTGTTTTGCCTGTGAGCCACAGAGTTGCCAGCATGATTTGTGCTTCTCCTGAGCAGAGACGTAGCTGTTCTCCAAAATGTGAACTCATAAACAAGGTCATGTGAAAGGCTGAGGTGGAAAACAATGTGGATGCTTGAAAGAAACTTCTGATTAAGCACTAACAGGAGATAAAAAAAGCTGCGACTCTTGAATTCTAGTCCTGTGTGTAGGAAAACGTATATTTTCTTCCACATTTGGCTTGTTTTGCAAAGAATTGGATTTGTGGATTTTTATACATACATGGAAATAACCTTGATGTTTTGCAATAAAATAAATTAGTGGGAGACAAGCTAAAGTGAGAAAAATGAATGTGAGGTGAGTTACTGTCAGTGCAGAAGGTAGTTCAAGAAATTCATTGGATTATAGTAACCGTTTCAAAGAGACTTCCAAGTTTACAGTGACAGTAGTTGAAGGCTAGTTAACAAAGCAGCGTGGCCCTTTTTAAACCCTGAGTGCCAGTGATACGCAATGGAAGTGGTTTAATACTGTTTTAGTATAAAAACTGTTTTAAAGCAGCTTGTCTTTAGAGAAGTTTTCACCATTGTTTCATGAAATCTGTTTTGGTTTAACCTACAGATGTGTTTATATAACAGATCTCTTATATTAGCTTGTAAAACCTTTCATTGTAGTCTTGCATTGTACACTTCCAGCCCTGGAAGTGTATTTTTGAATGAGCTCATTATTTTGTTAGATAATCCTTTCTTAAAATGCATCAGTGTATTTATGTGTGGTAGGTCTGTTGTGCAAAATTGAGGTATGATTATTTAATTCAACTTAACTCTCTTTTTTTTATACCTTATCTTCATTCTCCTGAAGTATACCATGCACTGCTTGTGTATTGCGAAGCGTACTTTGTATATTGAAAAGCATGAGGATCTTGCCCAAGTTGTTTCTTTAACAATATTTTATTGCTAGAGACATTATTTGTTCAGACCCTTGGGGACCTTGAATAAACAATAAGGTTTCACTGTAAGGGTGCTAGACAGATGATCTATTTGCATTTTCTTTTATGTTCTTGCAAATGTCTGTAAAACTGTCAGTTTGAAGGAGCCACTTTATCAGTGAAAGGATAAGGGAGAGATAAGTCAGTTTAGTTCCACATGTTTGAAGTAGCTACTGCACTTACCCACATGTGTGTCATGGATGAAAATATGCTACTGAAGTATTTTCTTTTCTTTTTTCTTTTTTTTACTAAAACCAGAAAACAGTAGGAAAAAAAAGCCACTTCTGAGTTTTAAAAAAAAATGTACTTCCACAAAACAGAATTTTAATGCAGAAATCATTATGCCTAATCTTAAAAAAAAAAAAAAAAACAACAACCCTATAGCCAACCCTGAAATTCTCAGCTGTGATAAATCTGAGATTCACCCTTTTAGGGAAGTGTATCTGAGCTTGGAATGTGGATATAGGTAATGAGAAGCATGAAGAAATTCAGGCCATAAATATCCTTGCATAATCTTCAAAAAGAACATCAGTTTATGTAGGTGCCTGTGTTATGCTGTTGTCATATTCAAACTATCAGTGCCTTTTCTCTTATGTCTATATTTAAAAGCAGATTTTAACTTAAAACTTCATAGTGGTTTACATTTATGCCTAATCTGCACAATTTGGTTTTTTTTCTGGAGGAAAAATATTCATGTCCTATCTGTGTTGTCAGTGATTCTGCTCCCACTCTAACCATTTTTACCAGTGCCATTGTGTGCAGAAAGAGAAAACCAAACAAAAAAGGGGTCCTATCCCACAAAATAAAACAAACAACAAAACCCCCAAGTTACACCAAAACAAAACCAAAGATTGTAGCTGTTAAGTATTCCAGAAACAACTGAAGTCTTTGGGACTGCTGGATCATGGGTCTTGTTGCTTTTTGTGGGTTTTGTTTTGTTTTTCTTTACAGGAGGCTCTGTTCTTATTTTCAGCACAGTGTTTGACTGCTCTTCCTTTGGGAATATCCCAAATACTTTTTGGTGGTTTGACTATGTAAAATGGGATCTTAAAGAGATGGTAATATACCCATGAACATATTTTAAGTATTTACAGAATCTAACCATGCCCATTGAAATTTTCAGAAATACATCTTTTATTTGCCTTTATTAGATAAAATATTTAGAGAACTTTGCCCAGAAGATTCAGATTCCACTTTGCTTTCAGCTAACGCTTTGTCTTCTCTTTCGTGTCCTTCATTTTGTCTAGCCCACTCCAAATTTCTTTCTGACCTCATCATCCTGTACAAAAGTCAAAAGAGAAGCTTCATGTTGGATTTATGAAAAGCATAAGCAAATCCCATTCACAGCTGTTTTCCTACCCATGAAGAAAGAAAAAGAAATTAACAAAACTTTCCAGCATTTTGATGTGTTGATTTATTAGTTTCTATGCCGCCTTTGAAGCAAGATTAGAGAAGAGCATCTTCCCCAGATAGAGGAAGAAAAACCCAAACCCTGAACAACAAAACAAGATCACAAACCCTAAACACTTCTGGGGGGAAGTTCTGTGTGCCAGTGCTTTGGAGCAGAAGTTTGAAATTTGACAGGAGAAATAAAATTAGTATCTTAGGGATTTGTCTTTGCCATCTTTTTACAAATCTATTAAACTTCAGTCTAGTAGAACACTTTGAAAAGTTGCAGTTGACACATTTTGGTAGACACTTTAAAGATCTTAGCAGCCTGTTTCCAGACAGGTGGCATTTAACTGAGCTCACTTCAGTGTAGGCAGGGGATGTTCAGGAATTTCTCTATAGCTATAGCTCTGAGAAGGGTCACGTCTTTGCTCAGGTAGATGTGAGAACTGAAGTCTTTTCTTTCATGCTATTTTTTATTTATTTTTTTTCCTTTCCTCCTTTCCAGCAGCAAAACAATCTGAAACTGGTGAGGTGAGAGGAAAGATAATAGGACAGGGTCTAAGGTTGGAAAGAGATAGGATTGCAGATGGACTAGAAGCAGTCATGCTCCTGGGAAATGCACAGAAATCTGTCTGCTAAGATTCATTCCTCTCTACAGTTTGGAATGCAATGCAAGATTTGTGAGTCACCTTTCCTATCCTGGCAGCAAATATCTGTGAAATCTCTGGCTGTCTTGCTTACCCCCTCTTCATCGTTGCTAATACCAACCCCTACTGGAGTATGGAAGTTGTATTTCTCTTTACATACTGAACAGCAGAATTTAGTATTTACAGATTCCTATTGTGCTGATGAGAGCAGTATAATATCAATTTGACATAACACAATTCCTTTTTTTTTTTCTTGGTAAGTGTAGGATACATAAATGACCCAGTCTTCCCTATTGACCTTTGAATAATTGATGTGGCAAAGTTAATAACTCATAAATGAGGTTATACCACTGCCATCATGCTGATGATGGTGGCAGCGAGAGAGTTTTATCATAGCTGTTTTTGACGGAGTCCCAGTGTTGCAAAAATTTAAGTCAGGCTGTTGAAAATACCCACTCTTTTTGTATTCTGCTTCATTTTGGCACAAATATATTTTAATTTTAGAGAAAAAAATTAAAGGTTTTCTGTGCAAGTTATTTGAAATTGGATGAACACTTCCAGTAACCAAAAGAGGTGCTTTAAAATGTTGCCACTTAGCTATATATTAGTTGTATTAGTGTATATTAGTACCTTATGGAAGTATTATTTGTACTCACTGCTTAAGGTTGTAAGTGTTCTTAAATTTATTCAGAGGGACTCATGGCTTATAAGGTCAGAAAGGTTCACTGCAGTCTAATCTGACTTGCTTCACAAAGCAAACTGCAATGCTTCCTTGATTTACTTTCTGTTTGAGCTTAAACAAAATGTAGAAAGCTTTCCATAGCATACCTGCTAAATATGAACGTAAGTATACAGGAGTTCCAGCAAAAAAAGTCTGAGATACAAACAGATGAAAGGGTTTACCCTAGTCTTCATACACACTTGAAAACCATGGTTTCTCAGAGATTGAGCTCTAGGCTGTAGTTTCTGGACAAGTCATCTAACCTCTGGCATGTTTTCTTATATAATGAACTTATTTATCACTTTCTCTTGTAGGAAAGGGATCATCTAATTCAAAATTGCCATCTGTCCCTACAGTTTCATCAGTGCCTGAGGATTCTGCTTCAAATATGAGGTAACCTCGTCAGCTGAACTTCTAAACAGCTGTGCCGTGGCTCACATTTTTGCTATTACATCTTCTGTTTCTGCGTCTCTTACGAATGTCATTTTGCTGATGTTCATTACCTAATGAAGGATTATAGATTCCTTCATATGCATGTATATCACTTAAACATTTCAGCAGCTTCCTTTTTTTGTTAATCACCTGTATCTCTCTACTAGTATTACAGACAGGCTTGAACATGCTTTGGAAAAGGCTGCCCCACTTCTGAGAGAGATCTTTTTGGATTTTGCTCCCTTTCTTTCTCGGACTCTTTTGGGCAGCCATGGGCAGGAGTTGCTCATAGAAGGTACAAGTAAGTTTCCATTTTGAAGAAGTTTTTTTGATGTGTGCTTTGGTTTGTTTATTTATTTTGTTTTTCAATGCCTCAGAAACTTTCTGTCCACCTTCTGACATGGTGCTTTCTGCTGGGTTTTACTGCCTCTCCTTCCTTCTGTCTTTGATCGTTGTTGCCTCCTCATTTTTTGCCATCTTTACCACCTCTTTTCCTCCATCTCATCTCATCTCATAGCTTTCCTGTATCTCTTTACATGGGACCAGCTGTTGTCTCTTCCTTAGTTCTCCAGCTCTTCCAGGGCATTGTTCCATAGAAGCTGGTGTATGAAATGCGTTTTGAAAACATGGTGTCAGGATCAACACGTTAATACAAAGCATAGAGTATAGTTTAGAAAGTTGAATATCAAGTCCTTATACCTTTACTGTGCCACTGCAACAGAAGGCTTCTTGGGAACTATGTCAGCAGAGCATGTTGTGTTGTATTTCCTTCTTGTATGTGAATTTGCTTCTGTCTTTCTGGTTTCTAACTGAAAGGCAATCATACAGGGAAGATTGTCAGTATTGAGAAGAATTCTCTGGTATTTCTGAGAAGGTGAAAATTCAGGTGCACAACAAAGGTCTTGGCTCTTTCTGGTGTTAGCTTAAAATGATTGAGCTTGAGATGATTGAGTTTTCTTTCCACAGGTGGGTTTCTCTCTGTTTAAAAGCAAGGCTCAGTTCTGCAATGCAGACATTAATGTCCTCAGTTTAAAAAATCTTGTTTATTGGAACACTGTGAATTTAGTAGTGAACGCCAGCTTTCAATTTTCTCACAACTTGCTTATGTAAGTTGTTTTGTCCACTGATTTTTAGAGTGAAAATTTTAAGTTTTGCCTGGTTAAAGCAGTAAATTGAATTAGGGCCTGAGCTTGTTGCAGCTTCCAGTAATGAGCACTCCTGTGTTAGCAGCTTACGTGTTGTTGAGCTGATCGCTTGCACGTCAAACTGTATTTGCACTAATAGATCTAGTTGCTTCCTGGGTAATTAAAGGTCTCCTTTAAAAAACATTTTTGAAACTACTTGTTTTTATGGCTTACGACAGGCATCCTGTATGTAGTGCTGAACGTTATCAGAAACACAAGTAGATATCAAACACTGGTAAACGTTTTACTGAAGACTGCTGATAACAAAATTGAGACTTCATTAAACTTAACTGAAATGAAAGGTTTTTAGTTTAGGAATTTAGCTTGTGTTACTTTTGGAGTAGGAAGAGTTGGCAGAAAGAATGACGTGAATTGTCTTCTGTAAGACTGAAAAAGATGAGATTCTACTTTTGATTTACATATGGGTATCGCTTTAGCTGACAGACATTTTAATGGAAGCTGGCTCATGAACAGATTTGTTTCATTAATTTAAAAATAACAGGAAAGTGATTTTTCTCAAAGCTTTGTGTGATAGGGAAGAGAAAAATAAATACATGAAACCAATTTTGGGGCCTAAAACCCAGACAAACCTAAACCAAAATGCAAATACAAATAAGAGTAGTAGTCAAATTAGTTTATAAACAATCAAGAATATATAATAGGTTACTGCTTGCACTTCTGCGAAGGTTTAGTTTGGGGTTAAGGGTCAAAGTACTAATAAGAGTGTTTGGGATGTCTGCTGCCATGAAACAAAATGGAAACTTGATTGATAGCTGGGGGCTGAAAGGAGAACGTGCAATGGAGAAAGCAAAGGTCATAAAGCCATTTCCCTTCTCTGCATATATAATGACCCAATCCTTCAAGAAATAGCAAAATGTAAATACAGTGGATTAACGTAACGTATGTTAACCACACTTCTGATAATTTTGACATACAAACATTTATGAAACTGAATAATGGAGGTAATGTATTACTATTAGCTGCATCTTTAGATGCAAGGCATGGAATTTATGGTCCTTTTACATGCATACTTTTATTTTGTGCTGATAAAGTACAAAAACTGGCAGTGGTATGAGAATTACAGCTTTCTTTTGTTTGTCAAAATGCTTCTACTCCTACTCTTTTGCACTTCAAAACAGTTGTGTTTATGGCTGGTGCCATGTAAGCGTGCATTTATGTGTATCGTTTTTTCCTTTTGTAGGTCTTGTGTGTATGAAATCTAGCAGTTCAGTTGTGGAGCTGGTGATGCTTCTTTGCTCTCAGGTGAGGTTTAATTAATAGTGTTGTCTGAAAGTGCTGCCTTTGAGCAGACTGGAAATTACAGTTAAAATTTAAATTTGACTTAAAATTTAAGGTTGTGTGTAATAGGTAGAAAGAGTATGTGCAAGGCCTTTTGATTAAAAAAAATCCCATCTTCTTAGTAATTGTTTAGTCAGTCGAAGAGAAAAGATACTAAGGGTTTTACCCTTAGTAAGGTGTTACCTTACTATTAAGATACATTACTTTACTATTAAGATGCATAACCCTGATGATGTTCCTAAGTAATTCTGTGCTGCCATTTATGTAAAATAAAGTAAGACCAATAAAATATTAAGGTTAAAGAAGCAGATATATTTCTGCATGTTGGCATGCTAAATCCTCTGGGATGAGTAGGATTTTTTCTTTTGTGTATGAGTGATAAAATACTTTTGAAACCCTGTCATTCTTAATTGATATGACAAGTACTAAGAATTTGAGAAAAAAATAAGAAAGCAACCCTAGTTGTCAGCAGTTTGGGGCATTCCGCATTCCTAAAGGCAGAGTGATTTTAGATATTTAGGAACCTGAGAATTCCCTGTTCCTGTGGTTAGAAAAGCGCTAGAGCCTAAGGAAGATTCTTAAAATCTTGGTATATTAATTGGATTTTCTTTTGGGGTTTCTTGCTTTTTTTTGTAATTAAATGGAAGACTATTTTTATTGAGCCTTTCTTTTGGTGCCTTAAAAATGATACGTTTCTGGTAGTAAATTCCCCTACTTAAAACTTTAAAATAGCTTTTTTTAATGGGAATGGTATTGGTCTAGAGGTCAAGGGTTCTGACCCATTTCAAAACCTTTGACCTTCATTTACAACCCTTATGGTTTGCTTGCCTGACGAATAAGGATAATGCAAAATTAATGTTTCTTCACATCGATTTATTCATTTTAGTGCCTATATTGCCAAATTTATTTAGAGTGTGCTGATAGACATTTCATGAATACAAATGAAAGAATCATAGAAGGTGTGAAAAATCGATAGTCTGCATTGTCAATGAAGTGTAATAAGAACAATTACTTCTGGAGATTACACCTAATAGATTTTACAATGAACTAGTGAAGAGTAGTTATGTTTTCTAGTGAGCTTGTTACTAATGAATGGTTCTAGAACTTTGTTCATCTAGTTTTCAGTCTTCCGCAGAAAATGTCTTTACCCTGAAAGGAATTTAATACTCCTTGTGGAACTTTTGGGACTTAGAGATTGTTATTTTACATCTGGCAATACTGGAAGTGGACATTGTTCATGATTTCTAGAATACGAATTTGCTGCTGACTTAAATTAGAAAATAATCCTAACAAGAAATCCCTATACAAATTTTACTGTGAATTTGTTAATGTGTTAAAGTAAAAATAATCTGAGTATTAAATATGTGCCTGACAGCTTGGTATTACCATGTAAAAATTAATTTTCATTATCCATGTTGCTTGTATCAATAGACCTTCCCTTCTTTTTTGATAGGGTAATCTTTTTCGAAATCATTTTGTGCTCTGTACTGTACGTCACTTGTTTGGTTTTGGGAAGTGGAAAGGATAAGGAATAAATGACGTGCTCTAATGCATCTATTTGTCATATGTGTCACAATGCCACTTAATGCTAATCTGATCAAATTGAGGCTATCGTGATTGCTTAGCAGTGCTCGTTGCAGAGGCTAAGGTTGTTCTTTGTAAAACAGTAGAAATAAACCAATAAAGTCACAAAGACCTCAAAGTCTCTTTAAAGTTACATAGGGGCTGTAATTTTTTGGCAGAATATGAAAAATGATGTGAGAAATGAATCTAAAATTAGCTCCAGATGTATACAGATTGTTCTGGGGTGATAATTACATTTTTCACTTTGAATTTTCCTAATTCAAAGAGGTCAGCATGGCAATCACAGAGGTGATTTATTTTGTTAAGAAGTGAACTGTCTTTTTGCTACATGAAAGCTAGAGAGATATGAAATTGAATTTCCAGCCGACATTTTACAGATACTGGGAGGAGATGGGGTTGAGCTTGATTGATATTTTTTATTTTTTCTCTTCCCCCCCTTTTTTTTCTTCTTCCCCTCACCAAGATAGGGTGGGAAATGAAGTGATAGCCTTTTGCTAAAATTTTAATTAATTCTTAAGAGGAGATGGAGAGGATGAAGTGCCAAAGATCAAAAGATCAGGTCAAAAACTAGTTTTTAATCACATAAATAATGTGGCATAGTCACAAAGTAAGTATCTGCAAATTTGATTTGAAACTTTGCAAATTTGTCAGGCAGCATTTTATGAAATTGAAAGATTGCTCTGATTAATATCTGTGGTGGGTTTTATGATAACCTCTTTCTCAAAATCTGTTTTAAACATTCTAGATGTGATGTAAGCACTTGGATTGTTTTTCTGAAACATCTGATTTTTTTCTGATGTTGAGATTTGTGGCTGGAATATTCTTTCTTTACTAGAAGTACAATATGGAATAGTAATGTCTGACAACTACTTTTTCATAAAATGGTGTGAGTAAAGCTCTTTCTCAAGTAAAGTGATTTAAAAAAATTGCAAAAGACAACATTCCATGCAGCTATTTGTGACTCACAGTTAATTTTTCTCTCCTTTAAAATTTATGTATTTAGGCATATGGAAAAACACCACTGCTTTTGTGTTTTAGCTTTGTGTTTATATGTTTATATGTTGCCTAATGTTTAAACTGAGATAAAAGGAGAAACAGGTGGTTTGAGATACAGACAAAAGGCTTTTTCTAAGAGAAAAACAGTTGTGTTTTTTGATAGACACGCTACGTTTTGAGACGTGTCTCTGTGTGTATGCTTACATTTATATAAATCTATCAAAACATAAAGAAATCTTTCATTTAATATTACTGCAAAGTGTTCCTGCTTATTTGACGTTAATATCGTTTTTGAAAGAATCGACGTTGCATTCAAGGCCACTTTATAAAAGCGTTGTGTTGCTCATCCTAATTCAGTCTGACACACATTCCAATAACACTACCTCCCTTCTAGGGTTTAAAACTAAATTTATGGCTGAGCATTGTGAAGTGCATCATTTAAAAATGGTTTCAACCCAAAACATCTAATAAATAAATAATGTGTATGGCTACTCAGTAGCAGACTTTCCAGACTAGAAATCATTCCATCGGATACTCAACAGTCCACTATCGGAGAGGGCTGTCAGATAAATCTTATAGTAGCTGCATTCATGTCCTGTAAATCACATGTTATTGTCTGAGCCTTCTGCCAGGTCATCTATTCTTTTCCCATTTATCAGAAATGCATACAGTACAGTGAACCTAGAAGCACTATCTGGTCTGGCCTGGCATCCTGTTGGGGTAATTAAACCAGCCAGAAGAGAGAAGTCCTGTGTCTATACCCCTTTTAAATGAGTGACGTCAGGGTGTTAGAGGTGTTCATGTGCTATTGTGAGACAAGGCTTCTGGATGGAGAAATAGATATCATCCCTGAATAAAGCATTTTCATCTAAAAGGATTCTTGCTCTATCCCTGAAACGCAAAAGGGGTATGTATGAACTGAGTGCATGTTTATCCATAAAGCAAATATGCTACTGTGCTTCCGTTCATTTGTCAGGTGTTTCCTTGAAATACATGAGAAATACTGTCATCTTTCCTACTCTGTCATGAAGGTATAAAAACATTTATCCCTTGCTCACACACATGAAGCATTTGGTCCATTACCGTAGTGCCAAGGTGAAAAGATACAAAAATAGGTGAAATAGGTTCCATAATTTTTCTTGATGCCTTTGAATTTACAGAGTTTGCAGCACTTGAAAAATGTTCCTTTGTGTAGTAAATCAACTGAATTGTCAGTGGAATATGTGTAAGAGAACTAATTAGGTGGTTCTTGTCAGATCCATCTTTGACTTAAGGGCTTTTTTTTGACTGAACCTGCATTTTCTAGACCATAAAATAAACTTACGCTAACTGACTTCAGTGCTATTCGGTTCTTGTATAATTTTCTACAATTGGTGGAATGCTACCCAATTTCTTTTCAAGAGTTTGCAGTTTAAAATTGATGAATAATTCAACAACTTTTCTGGCCCCATCACCACTACTACCTGCACATACATCCTGCTTGCTAGTTCAAGGTATAAAAGCTTCTTGGTTCCTCTTTCTTCTGTCCCCTGTTGTTTCAGTGGGATTTAGGGCACATTCTTGATAGCTGATGGCATACATCAAACCAAGACCAGTGTTTTAATATGTTTAATCTCTAGATGTTAATATTTCTGGAAGATAAAATGTGATATATTGCAATATAACTACATAGCTGTAGTTGTTAGATTTATATAGGACCTTGATAAATAATGTCTTTTGTCTGGAGATGGAAGAGGGAAACATAAACTCTGATACTCCAGATTTTTTTTACATGGTAACATCTGTTCATATGGCCCAATGAAATATGATTACAGTTGAATATGTCATGTGTTGTGCTAATAGTTTTTGGAGTTAATTTTTGGAGAGAAAAGCATGGTCCAAGGCGGTGCATGTGCATCTTAAAAATACAGCAGAGGCTCATCAGTAGCAGTAAAGCCAAAAAAATTACACTATGAAGTCGGTCTTACTCCCTGTGTAGGCAGACAATTTTTTTTTCTTGTCTAAATAACTCACCAAACCAATTATCACTGGTTAAATGGCAAAATGTCGGCAAAAGATCTTTCTTTAGCATGAACTTTCTTTTATGTGCTGCTAAATCTCTTTACTAACAGATCCTGTTGCTCGTAAAAAAGTCAATATTCATCTTTTGCATGGGCTGTATCTTAGTTGCATTATGCCTCTTACTCTGATGAGGATTCTTAATTATGTAGACAATATCAACATGGGCCATACAGTCATGCACCATGTACAAACAATATGATAGGATAATTCACATCAGGAAGAGCGATAGGATGGTTGTTACAGTTTTGATTTTTCAGCAGATTCTGTTGCACACACTTACCTCCCCCCTTCTTCCTGAGTACTTGAATGTAAAATGCAGTAAGATGGTCAGGCTTTTCTGTGTATCCTGTGCTCAGGAAAAAGCTTTTTAACAACGATCTAAATTCATTATCTCAGGAATGGATTTCTGTAGTGTGTTCTAAAATGTGGTAAGCCTTTGAATTACTTGGAGATTTAGTTGACATAGAAGATGGCTGGTTTTCAGTGCTTGTTACTTGCAGAGAGAACACATTATACTGATGCTCTGTGATCTGCACTGGTTCCTAATTTACTTTTAAGTGCAATTTGATGTGATGGATAACTATAGTGATCACTATGAAGTTTTAATCGAATTGGGTATAGGTTATCTAAAGAGCTATGTCACTATGACATCATAGCAGCTAACTCAACAGAAGCACCTAAACTCTTAGCAGTATCCTGGTTTAGATATGAAGAGAAACAATGCTGTTTCATACTTTTTATGTGCCCCAAGTGTTAGATGATGGTTTTGATTAAGATAATTTTTTTTTTCACCTAATCCATTTGTGTTCTAAGAGCTGAAAATAATTTGAAATGGGATCTAATACTACTTTAGGTCTGTGATCGAAATAATGTATATGTTTCGGTGCAGAGGGTAGAATTTGTAGGGATTTTGTAAGATGCCATATGAATTTCTATAAATTTTAATGCATGTTCTAATTTTCTTTTAAAAGCCATTTTGCAGGAGTTGGAAGTTTTGCTGTTTATACAGTGTGAACTTATGACAGGGGGATTGGAACTAGATGATCTTAAGGTCCTTTCCAACCCGAACTATTCTATGATTCTATAATAGGATCTTTATTTTTACCAAAAATGAAAGTGGCTGTATTTGAGTTTCAAAAAAACCCAAACTATAAATATTTTAATAATAGATGGCTCTTCTGATAAAATTATTAGAAGCATAACTATATTAAGCAAATTAAAATGATTTAGATCTCAACAGATAACTTTCCAAAGTCTAAATTGTTATGTTTGGGGGAAGACATTGCACGGATTATGCCTACAAGTGTTTGCCTTGTATTGCTAGCTTTCTGTGCAATGTTATGAAGTATCAGTGTTTCCAGTTTAGTGTGAAGACATTGCGTTGAGATATACAGAAAAATATTTGGCCTGCAGGTATGCCAGAGGTTTCTTAGTATACTTTATCCCCCTTGTACTCTTTTGAAGAGCTTGGAAGTTCGGAAGAATATCTACCACCCAGTTTGTTGTACAGATGAGGTGACTGTTGAAGGAACTGAGAGTATTCAAGATCATTTAACTCCGTTATGGATTATTTAGAATCTGAAGCTAGACATATTGATAAAACCATGTAAATCTTAACATTTGAAAACATGGGATAGGTAAGCATGTTATTAATTGTTATGCAGGCAGTAGTAGGAATACTCATAGTGCAATTTTGTAACAAATAATTGCACAGCTCTTGTAGCTGTTACACAAAATGGGAGGTTCTCGTCCAATTATTTAAGATGCTATTGGATGGAAAGTAGTTGAGGAATCTCTGTTGAGCTTTATTTACAGTGCTGCTTCAGGATATTTCCAGTGAACCAATTTTACATGACAAACTATTTCCTCTTCAAAAATTCCCATTACTCTTTTTTCCCCTCTAATGTATATTTTCATCTATAATTACTTAGTTTTTGGAGGATGGAGTCTGTGGTCAAAGTGAAAGGGGAAGGTAGATGGCACAGTAGCCAGGAACAATGCTATCAAAGTGCTCTCCTGGGGTAGAAGAGACTTAAGTTTCAAGTAACGTTTTGGGTAATACTTGTTGTTATCACTAAGTAGAATAATCTGTTGAAGGAAAAATTTCAACATATCCTCCCAATGTAATTGTCCTGAAGCTTAAGGAAATTTATCGGGCATGTGGAAAAAAATTAAGCTCTCTCAGTCTGTAAAAGCAACATTGTGATTCATCTCTGTTGTCCTCAATTGCAGTTTCCTTCTTTGGTGGTAATATATGAAAACTCAGTTCTTTTCTGTAAGGTCTTGGGGATAAAGTTTAGGGCTTCTGCATTCTTCTGCATTGCAAGGCACTTGATATCAACACAGTATGCTATTTGGCTGGTGGTCAGTGGTATTAACCCTGGAGAAATTGAATGAAAGTCCTTGGAAGGTGTGAGACAGCACTGGCTGTGGAATCCAGACTCCTGAAGTGCAGTCCTTTGGTGGTTAGTTATTCAATACAATATTGTCACTAAATTTCTTTTTAACCAAACAAAAGGTTAGAATATCAAATCTCTTGGCTGGATCACTTGGATTCTCTGTTATACTTGATATATCTGGGGGGTTTTACACATACTGTGGCTTCTTTCTTTCCCAAGTGGGAGTTTTTCCTCCATCTCTGATGATCTCTCTTTGGGTGCTGAAAATGTGTATTGACAACTTCCATGTTGGGAATATGTCACTGAGCAGAGTATTTAGAATAATTACAAGTGGATTGCTTTGTGCTATGGATATTTTGCTGCCTGCTTCATTGAACTATGTTGTATGTTCCAAGTGTTTGAAACTGCAAATCAGTTTGGTAGGTAACTGAGTGCAATTCAGATAAGATTGAAATAAATGGAAACAGCTGAGAAAACCTTTCCTTTGAACCAGAGTATGTTGAAATTATATTTTAAATTAGCTGCGGGGTTTTTTTCCCCCTTGGACTTAAGCAGTATATAGATTTTGTCTTGCCAGACCTAGATTATTGTAATATATTCTGTGTGAAACTTCAGGGTAACAAAATTTGTCTGCTGGAATGTCATTCCTGCTTTGATTTTGTGTTACTTTCTCAATTGTTTGAAAGTTTAATTGCATATAATTTCCTGCAATATTTAACCTGTTGAATTGCAAGAAATTGCTTTGAGAGCACTCTAACATGTTTAAATAGGAGTTTCTTTCAAACTACTATTCTTAATAATTACTAAGGCTTACACTTCTCAGATTCTGCTTTAGTTTGCTACGCTTACATGTGCGAACTCGGCCTTTTCTGTATGGTGTCGTTGTTGGCTTCAGGAATAATGTGCCTTGTTTACAATTAGTATGGCCTACAGATAGGGAGTTTAAAACATTCGTGTCCATCAGTGGCTGAATTTAAATCAACTAAATTGCAATCGAACACTTTCTTGTGTGAATCTATAAAGTGGATGCATATTCATGGTGTGTTTAGTAGTAAAAATCAAGGAAGTTTATAACTTAAACTCTGCTTCTGCTTTAAGTGTGGAAAGAGGCTGGAATGTATTGGGAATGATTTACCAAGACTGTGTGCATAAGAAGTGACCTTTTCTTGACTTAATGATGCAATAAGCACTTGATGTTTATATCCTGACAGGTAGTAGTCACAGTAGTTAAGATGTGTGAACTAGTACTTTGGCTTTATCTCCTTACATGTTTCCATAATTCTTACTCTAGGAGGATATTTTAAAGGTTTTCTCACTCCCCAGTTTGGAGATGAAATGTATGATGTGGGATTTTATGATGAGCACAAACTATGATGTGTGAGAAAGCAAGAATATCTGATATGTTATGCTTTTAATAAATGGGGTTGGGTTTTCTGCATGTTGGATAAAATCGTCTAAGCTATGGAAACAACTTTTCTACCTAGGCCTACTTTTGACCCACTGATAAATGCCCACTGCAGTCTGCAGCCACTGTATTTTGAAGTGTTTAGTAAAAGCAAGCTGTATCAGCTGCAGCTGCAAACTGAGAAAAGTAACATGAAAGAACCAGTGGTATTTGGTTTATACTACGCAGCTGTTTTCTGAAGAATAATGGTGAGCTTTGTGGCTTTGAACAAAAATAAATTAAAAAAATATATGTAAATAAATTGGGATGGGTGCTATACGTCCGTAGAGGTGTGTAGAGAAGTACAAGTGGATAAGTATGGTAAAGCCATGATATTTTTCTGTGGACTGATAGGAAGCATTCTTTCTTGGGACAGTATGCTTAAAGAAATCAACATGAATAGTAGACTTAGGACAGAGGAATGGATAAAAATAGGGTTTAAAACCACAAAGCCATTCTTAGAAATAGTTTGCCACACTAGAGTGAAGAGAGATGATCTTTCTTGACGTCATCTTACTAAAATAGAATTGTTGCCTACAGTTAAGTTTTGGAGGGGGAATGAGGATTTTTCTCTACCTTATATATATATATATTTTTTTTTTAATACAGTCTTTAGTGGTTGTTTTATAGACTTTTTGGATATGATAGGCTCTTACTAAGAAAAATAAACTTATGAAATGAAAATTACTTGAATTTGGTCAGGAATCTGGGACATACTGTCAGTGTGGGTTTTAATGGAACGCATGTTCACTACAGCTAAAAATATTAGCCTTTAAAGCTGTGTTGCTGAGAATTTGTATGATTGATGTGTAAATTTTTATGTTTAGGGATGAGAATGGATGTCAAATTTAAGTGTGAATCTTGGGGCTGTGATAGGGGAACAGGACAGCTTAATTTCCATTAATGTACAGTGCTGCAGATGTTCAAAAGTAAGGGAACATAATTTAGCTACAGAAGCAAAACTTTTCTGAAGAAAAAAGGCATCCTGTTGCTTCACCAGCACACTAGGACTTAAAAAAACACCACCATTTAAGGTGAGTTTTGTACAGTGAGAGCACACCCTGTGGCTTGGCAGTCTAGTCAGAAGGATGATACCATGCTGACTTTATAACTAGATCTTTGAACAATATTCTCAGGGGTGGTAAATGCAAAACAAAGTAATATCAACTAGCACTTAATTCTGTGAGCTCCCTGCTGATGGGGCTCTGCACTGAAATGGAACTCTTCCTGACAGGAAGTCAGCCACGAAGTGTGGAGACCTCTGAAAATAAAGTGTGCTTTAATTTGACACCCTGCTGTTTTACAGCTAGTCTGTTTAATTTGAGACCATGGAAAGAGGTTTAGTGGAGGGGAGGGGTATGAGATTATGGAAAGTTCAATGAACAGCAGTGCTTGTCACTGACTTTATATTAATCACAAATATGTGAACATTTTTATTCAGGTTAATAAACCAAATAATGTGTCTCTGTTTCCAAGCAAAACTGCTTAAGAAACACATGGTTTGGGGAGCAGTGCTGTTTACTCATTTGTGTCAGGAGAAGCTTTGCACAGGAGTGCTGTTCAATTTATTGTTTAACCTTTAGTCTTAGTTATGCTCATCTGTATCTATTTATACATCTCTGCAACTGGTAAAGCATCTGTTTTATTGAACATGATGATGCACTAATCTTTCACTTGTTTAAGTGAAAAAACTTGTAATTCATATTATGCAGCAGTCAATATGATGTTGAGGTACATGTCTGTTAGGTGGTTATATCCTAGAGTCTAACTTGATTCAGAAGGATCATCTGGAATTTATGAAGCCATTTACTTCTATTTCTACTTAAACCAGAAGTGGTTACGTTCCTCCTCTTCTGGAAAATTTGCTTGCTGAGTGTGTGGGGCAGATTTGCAGAGAAAGGAGCAAAAAACTATTGTTTATCATGTTTATTGTAGCAACGTACAGGGGCAGATGACAATAGAACCCTGTGTTGCCTGGTGTCATGTAACAATGGAATAATGGATCCCCAGAATATTTTAATCTGAATGAATATAACAGATGTAAGATGAGGAAGAGAATGTAGTATGCAAATGGAGTGTAATGGAAGGGACACAGAGGTTTTCTGCCTTTTTTTGTAAAAAAAAAAAGAAAAAAAATTTATTTAGCTTCCTTTTCTCTAAATCTTTTCTTAAAATACCTGCATTAGGATGGGATTACCAAGGGAATGATAAGGGACAGATTTGGATTTCTGTCTTTAAAGTGAAGAGGTTGGATTGGTTTAAATACTTTGGTTTCATTCCCTCAAAGGTACATGATAGCCAGAATCTTGTTCATAGTTTGCATGCATTTGTTATGAGAGTTTAAATTGAAACAAAGATACTTTTGGGTAAAAGGGTAATACAAAGGGACCTTTAGTTACGTAATTGTATTCACTGTGTATATTGTTGAGTTTTTTATTCAATTTATTTAATCAGTCATTGAGCAGGAAGGTTTCTCCTGTTTAGTGATGGTAATGATGAATGTTGCTATCAGTGGAATCAGTCTATCACTACTAGTGCAACTGTGCAGCAAGGAGCATGCTGTGATTTTCTTGTCCTTATAATTAGTAGTCTACCTTTGAAGACAGTTTTTTCCATGCAGTGGTTTTACAAAATCTCAACACAGTTAAACAAAAAAGCACTGAAGTTGAGACAGTTGCTTTATAATCCTGCTGTTCCTCAGTTTTTTCTTTCTGCATGAAAATAATGCTGGCACTGCAACTTGATTATTTGGATCTCTTCCCTTTGTTCTTCTTATGTTGTCCATTTTCCTCACTTCTGTTTTTCTGACTCATCTCTTTTGACTTTTAGTTTCTTGCTTCCCATGGCTGCATATTTACAGAACCGCTTGGTACTTTGGTTTCTCAATTAATGTTTAAGTTTTCTGTTCCTGTTCTTCCTGAAGCTACTGTCTTTCATCTCAGCATTGAAAATAGGCGATGGTTAAAGAACCTAAAGAGGAAACTGCTGTGGAAAAGGTTTGCTGCTAGATGAACTCAAACCTGACCCCTAATTTCGTTTCATGAGGAGTCATGGCAACAGCCTGCCAGTGGGAGAGAGAAGGGGAGAGGCTGCCCAAGCAAATTGTTTCCTCCATCAGGACCTGAAATCAGTGATCCACTCATTCAGTTTTTCCCTATTCTACAGTTTGTGGCTGTATTGGGAATGTGAATGAACTGGCTTTACTGGGATGAACTGGAGTTTAACATAAATTTACCTGTTTCATCCTAATCTGATATTGGTTCTAGGGACAAAATTTTATTTGTCAGGTTGTGAGTTAAACCTCTAAAAGGCATGTAATGAATGTTTTTCATGTATGTTTTCATACTTTTTTGATACTGGATAAAATGTTTGATTTCTGTGCAGCTCTTATGCTGTGCTAGTTATTACTTGTGGCATTTTATTTGTGCAGTGAGCGCTCTTTTCATAATTTTATATGACCTTTCAGATTGCAGACGGTGATATTTTCATATTTTACATGAACTTTTGGATTATGTGATTTTAGTTTTTTATTACTAAAATCCTGTTTTAAGGAAATCCGCATTACTATAAAATATGACAACTGCAACCTCTGTCAAGATTTTCTGGCTGTGTGTAGTTGTTCAAGATTGTATGTGCTGTAACATTTTATGTAGTGTATCTTTCATAGTACTGTATGGTTTAGAATAGATTTGCTTAGTTTGTGGAGAAGACAATAGTTGTCTCAGAGTAATCTTGTCATTGACAAGCTGACAGTTTTTTATTTAGTATTTTACTGAACTATGTAGTACTGGAGCATGCAAACTACTTCAGCTCTATGTATGTATGATTTGTTTTCAGGATCTATAAAAGCTTATTGTGACTTGAACTCAGACTTTTAGGTATTGAAATTAAACTCTCATTATAAGGTAGTTTTAGGCATTTACCACTAACAACATAATACCAGTTTATAGGAAGCTCTGTTTACATGGAATATCCCAAATGGTTAAACAGCAGGGGAGTCTTCTGCTTTTAGTTAAAAACCTGCTGTTTCTGTGTGGCTTATTTACTGCTTCTTTAATTCTTAATGTAGTGTGCTGTGGAATTGAGCATGCAAAAGTCAGTAAAGAATTCTGTTTTCTGCGTCTAAGGTTATTACTTGCTGTACAATAATAAAGGCACTATTTTATTGGGTTAGTTGTAATTAACTTCAGCACTAGGCATTGATATAAATCATTCCTAATCTGTTTTCTTTACATTTTCATTCTTTCAAACTAGTGTAACATAGCTTCTTTCTGTCGTCCTTTTACATAAGGACTAGGGTCGTAATTGCTTTTTTGAATTAGGCTGTCGGAAGGTAATGTGCATGTTGATCCAAGAATTGATTAAGGAACACTAATGAATTTCATATAGAACTTTTAAAAGATTTGTAATAAATACTGTGTAATAAATACTCTGTAGCAGTGATCTGTTAGACCATTAGAATTCAATAGAGTGTTGTCATGCAGTGCAGCTGGAAAAATATTTCTGTATAAGAAACTTTGATTCTGTTTGATAGCTAAAATGGTAAACAATTTTGTGGTCATGAATAAAAAAAAACATATCCCAACTCTTTCCCAGAGTATATTTTATGAAAGTAGCTATTGTTGTTATAATCTTTGTTTCTGTGTTTCATCAGAGGAAAAATACTGAAATGCTTTTGGTTAGTTTTTTGTCTGCTCAGTCTTGGTGTTTGATACCAACCAGGCCATGTGCCTTTTATCAATACACTGGTGTACTGCAGCATTTTCAGTTACTGGTTAACAGCATAGGTTGTAAACAAGAATGCTATGTGTTCTTTTCGGGCAGTTTTGCAATGCTGAGCATGTGGTTTTCTTGACTTTTTTGTCCTTTTCGGGGGTACATAATCACACACGCATAATCTCAACCCAGCTTTATAGTTCATTAGTTAGTTTGATGCAAGTGTGTTTAGGATATTTTCCTTCAAGAGCATGCTTGGTGTTATACCTCCACTTGAGAAGCTATCTCATCTAGTTAATTTTTACACAACTTTCTCCTAGAAGACTCATTAAAATTTTTAATGCAAAGACTGGTTGTGTACTGTCACTAGCTGATTTTTTGACAAAAAGCAATGTTATTTTAATGGAATGCCAGCAGTAAATACTTTTTATTGTAACTGAGTGTGTTTGATAGTTTTAAAGTCTTATAAAAATAATTAGCTCTTTTATATAGTTCTAATGGCAGCCTTGCAAGTTTCCCCTGGAGCAGTCTCTAATGAACAGGCCTTGATTTTTCCAGTTGGGCTTTTAGATTCCCTGAGGACTTGACTCCAGACCTTGAGGGGCAGCAGCTGCCATTTGTCTTAAGGCTGGAGTTGCCAAGCAGACAGACCCATGTATTAATAGAACACATTTGTATAGCTTGAGTATGTGGAACCCTGATAGAGCCCTAATGATGATCATCTGTTGAGAGCTTGTAGCTGGCCAGGGTTAGAGTAACTTTTATCACCCTTATTGAAATCAAACCCTCTGTATTGATTAGTGATATAGCTTGACTTGTTACATACATGCCACGTTAAAACTTTCATAGACAAGCCATTGTTTAGTGTGGAATAGTATCCACTGTGGAAATTTCAATAAAGTCAAGCTTGTTTTAAGTTTTCCCCTGACAAGATGTTCTGAATTTTTAGGACAGTAGTAAATATTTTTGTAAGCTCTTTCTTTGTGTCAGGATTCAGCAACAGTGATGTTCTTCTGTAGAGAAAGGACCATGTATATAATTATTGACATTTTTTTCTCAGTTTCTAATTGTTCTTCCATTATTGATTTATGGTTTAAAAAATTTATTTTAGCATCCAGGTATGACTATGTATGCTAAATAACATTGTCTCCAAATGTGTTTTCGTGTTACTCGTCTATTAAAGTATCACATCCTTGCAAAACTTTTGTTTTGTATACTACTTAGCTGGAGCTAATTTTGATATTAAATTGCTGTGTTGTGTTTCTAGACATTATTTCCCACAATTCCATGTTGGTTTTAAATTTTTTTCAATGGAGCTTTGTTGAATAAAATATGCATGATTCAATTCTTTAAAAGGAATTTATGTTTGCAGAGATTCTGCTTAACATGCAGTTTAACCTGTTTTTTGTTGGGGGTTTTTTTGTTTTTTTTTGCTTTTTTTTTATTATTAAGAACTCAGCTGAGATATAATCTGCTTTTCACTAGATGTTCATTCAAGCCTGTAGTGGATGTGGTGCTGAGAGAGTGCTGACACCAAGTGCAAACACTGCTGAAAAGTTCTTGATAGTTTACTTTAGGCACTTAAAGATTAGTATATCTCTCTATGAACAAGTTTTTCATGCAGATTTGACCTTTACTCTAGGATATAATATGTCTCCTACTCATATGTTAACACATTTTCCCACCGTGCTCCTTCATGCTCCATTCATAGTTGTCAGTACCAAAGTCATCCTTCTCCTTTGTTTCATAACCAAAATAGATTATTAAAACTGCACTAGCTTTATGGGAAGGATGGATTAGCAAAGAACTGTCTCTTTTTTGCTTGCTATGCATCTGTATTTCAACTGATAGATAGATTTCTTAATTGTGGAATATATTGACCTTGTTAGGATATTTTTTTAACTTTCAGACAAAAATGGATTGCTAAGGGTCATGCATGTTTATGTATATATGAATGAAAGTAGCAATGCAGTTGCCTGCAACTGAAAATAAAGCAATTTTTCTCTATTGGAAATGTTTTAAATATTCTGTTAAAGAGCCATATTTAACTGTTTAGCTATCAGACCCATTGACAAATCGGTTTTGCAAATGCTTTTATATAGCTGGAAGACTACATATTTTGTGTTGTTTGAAATATGGTTATATTTTTTTCCTAGAAATGTACAAGTGAGGAGGGGTATATCCATTTCCTGCCTACAGGCAAGCACTTCAGATTACAAACCAACAAAAATGCTTACCAGCAAAATTTTCTTTGCCTTTTTTTTAGTGACTAGAGTTTAGGAATGGCTATATTGGATTAGATAATAGACACAAAGAGATTCTGAAGAAGAGTAAGACAAGCTTGTATTATAACCTTCCACTTTCAGCTATATTCAGCTTGGGATATTTTATGAATTGGATGTAGCTTCTGTGTTACTTAGTCAGTGTCAGTGTATTTTCCTTCCATGTACATGTGCAGGCTCCTCTTGATCCTGTTGAACTTTTAGTCACCACAGCATCCTTTGGTGTGATATATTCCACTAATGTGTAATGCACTGCGTAAAGAACCACCTGCATTTCTTTGTTTTGAAGCTGGTTCCTACGAACTGTTGCCTATAGAAAAGGCTTTTGGGCAGGCCTGTTCTGGTAAATAAGAAGCTTCTGAAGTACTGGATCTGAACAAGGATATTCAAAATGAGTAAGGAGCCAACAACAAATGGAGGAAGATGACTGATCAATAGAATTGACACTGGGAAATTCAAATTCAGTGTATCTGTTGATGCCTTATGTTTAGAGGTATACCTAATTTTTAAGAAGGGAAATTGGAGAATCACGTAGTACAGAAAACTTTTCAATTTGAAGACTGAGATGACTACGCATGCATATGTACCTGAAAGGAAATGAAATGGGGTATAGAATTACTAAAGATTGTTTTGCTAGATTAATCTCATTGTTGGTTACGGTCTAATGCATGTTGTGGCATTGACCAAAACGTATTTCCTACACAAAGGAAATGGAGTAATTTATGAGGTTTTTTTAGAGTATTTGGTACTGTCATATGACTGATGATTAGTTAGAATTAATTAAATAAACTCAACCTAACTCAAATGGGACAACAGTAGGGCATGATATAACTTTGAGGGAGATCATTAGTTTCTGAAAGAAGGGGTTTAAGACCAGTACTGTTTAAAGTTTGCATTTGATGATCCTTGGGCACTCAGTAAGAATGTTTTAATGAAAGTTGTTGATATAAAATTGGTGCTATGGAGAACTGGTATATAATTTTGGTTATGGCAGAGTTGTGCTGTAGCTACAGGAAATGTAATGTTGTTATTCAATACCAGATTATAATTCATATGAGATTTTGAAGAACAGTTGCAGAAAAGGATATAGTACTGGCATTTTATGTAAAGTACTTGCAGAAGTGTTTACAGATTCCATTAAGGAAGTATGTAAAACAATAAAGAGCTGGGAAATTTCCACATCAGACATAGTATTAGAATAAAAAGTAATTTGTTATTTGTCTCCTTGTAATGGTTGCTTTTTGTTATAGATACCTGTGAATAGTGTTCAGAGCTTCCAGGGTTTTTTTTTCATGCTTCACTGTTGAGTGTACACTGACCAAAAGCATTAAAAGTAGGTTATGTCTCTGTTACTAAACATTTATATCTGTAGGAAATGATGGTCAATTAAGTACAGCTTAGAACAGGTATGAAAATATTGACTTTGTTGATCTTCCCTTACAGTCCTTCCTTAGGAAAGTGCTGAAGTGTGTTTTGTAGTTATTTAGTTGCATTAGTGGCTGAGTTTGAAGCTTTTAGCGTGTTTTTTCCCTGATACCTTAGGGAGATGGATAACTAAGATGTTGATATAATAATGCAATATGCATACTGAGTGTAATTGTTTGAGAGAGAACATGTACTGTGGGGAAATACTGAATGGATCATGAAAGATGATGACCATTAGTCTTTTCTTTCAACTATTAAAATTAGCTTTAGGGTGTGTTCAGCTTTGATTTATGAAATTGTTTAGACTAACACCTCCTTTGATGATGTCTGATATGGAAAAAAATGCTGAAAAGTATCATGATAAATGCACTTTCTTTTCACTTTTGGCAACCTCCATCTTCACCAATTAAATTTTCACGTATTGTAATGAGCTCTTTAGAAAAGAGTAGAGCAACAGATGGACAATGTCATCAGTGGAAAAAATTATTTTGCTTTGCTTGGGCTTTTGCCCATTTAAGCTAACAGAATAGTGTCAATTATCATATGAAGATACGAAAATATCATGTTTACAGCTTTATATTGCATTTAAAAAGCTTACATTGATTAGTTGCATATGCTATTTTGTTTAGAATATTAGCAGCTAAAAGGCTTTTTTTAAAAAAAAAAGAATAAATGCTTAAAGCTATTTCAGACAGCTTACAGACTAACATGAAGCCATGTAAGCTATAATAAGGCAATAGAGAAAAACTGGGGGAAGGATAGTGTGAGAAATACTAAGAAGATCTTACAGTATAATATCTTACAGTAAAGACCAATGATGCTGTTATGTGACCTCAAAAAAACCCCACAAAACCCCATATTTGATAATATGTAAATGGTACTTAGCTGGTGCTTAGCATGGTGCTTGCTTATTAATGCATATAAAGTAGTTATATAAAAAGTAATTAAATACATTTATAATTCATAATGAATAATAAATCACAAAATCCAGTTATTCAACTCTTAATTCTGACTACTTGAAAATCATTGCAACTAAAAAGTGACAAAAGAAAAGAAGGGCCTGGAACATATCAAGTGCTAAGAGTTACAATCTCTCCACTGTATTTGGAATCTGGAAATCTCTTTTTGTTTGGGTTTTTTTTGGGGGGGAAAGGGCTTGTGGGCAGGATTTAAACTTTAAAGAAACAACATTGTTCTAGTGGCTTTTGTGTATCTTATGAAACCTTTGTGTCGTTGACTGAGAGGTAATTCTGTGTCACTGAGCTGCAAAAACTGTACCCTGATGCTGGGTATTAAAACCTCCTATAGTAAGCAAATCTGAAATTATGCAAGAGAATTTACAGTTTTGCCTTTTTTCTGTGTTCTGGAGCTAGTGAGATTTTGGTTAAGAACCGCAGTGATAGAAGTAGCGATGTGAATAATCATTAGGGTTATTATTTCATACAACACAGACTGAAAAAAACCTCAAAGAAGCTGATGTGGAAAAGCGTATGAAACTTAACACTGTGTTTGCTGCAGAATCTGTCTTTTGTAGTAGTTTAGAAAATTGGTAGAGTTTACACCAAGAGTTGTGTTTGCCCTGTTCTATGCAAATTCCTCTACATTTCCTCCAAAATAAAAGGTTCACGTACTTACTACGCTAAATTTTAGCTCTGTCAACTTGTTCCTATTGAGTTTAGAATTAAAAAATCTTGGTATTTTTGTTAACCAATTTTGTTTTTTTCCTCAGCTTTTAAATCAGGGAAGCAAGCCCCAGTGATAGGTCATCTGTGTTGGTTTCTTTCTTGGGGCCAGGCAAAACCTGCCTATGTGTATGAGATTTAGAATTTTGCTGAAATTTGGGAGTCATTTGGATGTAAGAAATGTGCAATGCTTTTGTGACTGACATTACCATTTCTTCAGGGTGTTAAAAATGCAGAGTGTTAAAAATGTGTTAAAAGTTGTTTTGAAATTTACTAGGTGTTAATGATGCAATATTTGGGTTATTAGCAGATTGTTTTGAATAGAGATGACTCTGTGATGCTGAGGTGAGGATTATTATCAGCATACATGTTAACCAGACTTAAAACTGTAAGAAAAATGTGTGTATAAAGAGTGGGCCTTACCTTAACATGAAACAGTTTGTTTCTAGAATTATCAAAGTTCAATAAGGCAGAAAGCAATCACAGTTACCACATAACACAGCAAAAAAAATGGTGCAGTTGTTTGTGGGATATTCTTGTATTTCCTTCTCCCCTCCACAGAATATGATTTTGAATAAATGTTGAAGTTCTGCTTCTTCATGCTGGCAGTGTTTCCTTCCTGATTAGCACACGATTCATGCCTTGTACATTTACTGATGGTAGTGTATGTTGCTAAGATTGAAAAGAAAGTGCATAACTTTGTAGTTGAAAATGTTTTTCCTTAGCTTTGTTTTTATACAACCAGTTTTCTCTTGTGTTTTTCCCAGGAGTGGCAGAACTCTATACAAAAGAATGCTGGCCTTGCCTTTATTGAGCTTGTCAATGAAGGAAGGTAAGTCACAATATTTGAAAGCACCTCTGTGTTAGCCTTCAAGAAGTTGTGTGCCTTGAAACAGTTTTAAGATCTTTTCTTATGCCTTTTTGTGTTGTTTTATTTGAGTTTTACAAGCATGATTTCACTTTCTTTAGTACTTCGGTTCAGTTCTAAGACTGACTATGGGATTTTGCAGAATCTGAATGCACTTTAGTTTTATTAAATATTTCTCTTGTCAGTGTGTTGTGCATTTGCTTTTTCCTGTCCTTGTGCACTGGTTAACACTGAAACTGTAATTTGTATTCAGCCAATCTCTTCAGGAAGGGAATTGATATTTGGAAGCCATTATAGCTAGGAACTGTACGATAAGCCTCTGTCTCAAAAATTGGATTCCTGTTTGCTCATTTATTTCCTGTTTTCTTCAAAATAGAAAGGGAGCCCCTTCAAGGATAAAAAAATAAATCTGTTAATATTACCAATTAGCTGAATGTTCTGTCCGTAACTATCTATGTATATTACTGGAATGTATAGAAGATGACAGAGCAGGTGATGAGGCCATGCTCTTTGACTTGTAGTGACTGTTCAGAACCATCAATATTTTCTTCGTTAGGAATCGATTGTTGAGGCTCACTAAGAGCAATATTTACCTTTTCTAAAGGCTTTTATTTTTTGAGATGTCTTAATGCATTAGCTAAGGAGTATTATAAGCAATGCCATTTATCTAAACCTAAATTCTGTTACTGAGTAACTTGACTTAGTAAGAATCCCAATAGAAAATAAATTGTATGGGATTAGGACAGCTACGGAGTTAAAATCAAAATGATTTATCACATAAATTAAAATGCTACATAAGTTTTGGTTAGGTTTTTTATTTTTTTAATTTTTTTTTACCATTGTAGGTGTAGGGGAAAATGGCTATTTCAGATTTTTTTCTTTCAAAATGTGTAAATGTTCTCAAGATGGATAAAAATAATGACCATTTTAATGGTCATATTTCAGTTTATGGTGAAGGAAACATCATTCTGAGGGAGAAAAAACATTTTGCTACTAGTCTTGATCCCAAGGGCCAAGGTAAAGTAACAAGGGTGTTCAGTTACAGTGTTAAGATCTAGCCTGTAGTTGTTTCCTATTATGTGAGGCTGACCTGTCCTGACCTTACTTACAAAGTGCCTGCTATAAATTTGCCTCTTGATTAATGTTTTATTAGCATAGATAACATAGAGATCCCACACACATGTAAACCACAATGTATGGTTCATCTGTGTAAGATGATTATCATGAGCAAATCAGTTCCTGAGACTGAGTTGTAAGTAGCAGTTGTTTAGCAGTTATTCAGCTTGTTCAGGTCATGCTTTCAGAGAGCATTCTGTCAGTAAACTGTTTGGAATTGACTATTTTCTTTTTAAAAATCTGCAATGCCCATCACAGACAGATGGAATCACTCCCCCACTTCCATAAACAACATCAATAACTTATAGTCTAGCCTTAGCAGAGTGGTTGTCTCAGGGACAAATGATCCCTTGAAGACTGAGAAGTGTGGTTTTGGTTAGCAGAAAATATATAAGTAATTGTTACTTCATTTCATTTCTGGCTCATAGCAGAGTTGTTTTTTAAAAAAGTGGGAACATAACTTTCATTATGGGGGAGAGGAGATTAATTTCTTAAAAATGGCTTCTATTTCTGTCTCCTGTCCCTACTTCCCTCCATTGCTCCTCAGAGGAGCCTTTAAAGTTATTGCTGAATTGGTCATTGTGGTGCTTTGTGCATTTTCAGCATTCATTAAAATGAAACTATTATCTCTTATATGACATGAACTTATATTCCACAACTACTCTTCTCTTTATGCAGGTTGCACATATACTAACACACTAAAACATTTCAGGCCTTGTATTTTACTGTATTTGCTATTGTATATTCAGTATTTTTGCCATAACGTTATAATCTAAACGTCAAAAGCTGAAATGTTTTCATTAAAACTTAAAAATGAAAATAGCTGGATGGTAATGACATAAATGTAAACTGCATACTTTTATAATAAACTTGAATTTATAAATTGTTTCTGTAAGTACGCAAGAAACGAATACAAGGTAGTTGTACAAAGGACAGAACTGATTTCAGCAAGTCAGGGAGGATGTCTGTGGGGGTACCATGACATGTGGAGTGTTAGGATAAATAAAATAAAATCAAGGACTGGAAGAACTACCTAGAATGTCTGGAATCACAGAATTTCTGTTGTCTGCTGCCTTGGTAGAGAAAGCCTTGGTCATCCTATAACCCTCATAAACCAGGGTTTTATTCCCAGAGTTTTTTACTAGGGGTTTTTTTGACTAACCATCCCAGGGGATATTCCAGTTTCAAGTGTTTTCTACTGTTTGTTTATCAGGCAAATAAGATGACTGAAAAATCTTTCATAAAGAGATCTAGAAAAAGAGATCTAAATCTCCTTATACTTACTTTCAAAGGTATTTTTTACTCTTATTTGAAAGGTATGAATGGACCTCTCTCTCTCACAGCGGTTAAAAGTTTTATGTTTAGGCTTGCTGTGTTTTGGCTAGGATTCCCTGGACAGAAATATGTACAGAAAGTTTGCCTCTGGGACTCGTAAGATCTACAATGTGTGTGCTGCATTCAGAATGTTCTGAATTTCATCATGTCCCCAAGTAACTAATGTGTTACACATACAGTTGCTTCCAGGCTTTCTAGATGATTTTGGGTCCACTGCACATATAAAGCAGAATTGATTTGTTTGTGCCCAGTGAAATTATGAATCTTGAACTGTAAAAAAAACCCTCTAAATAGGAGAGAATGTGAAAAGGTGTATGTGAAAATACAGAACCACAAGCCTATCTAAACTGAAAAAACAGCTGAATTTTTTGGAAGGCTGGGTTACAAGTATAGTGAAAACAAAGAAACAAAGCCCACCACCAGCCCTGAAGAAAAGAACCAATGAAACAAACCCCAAAGATAAAAACAAAAAAAGCTCTGTAGAAACACAGGAAGGTACAGAATGTAAACGAAAAGCTAGAGCAGCAGCTATTGGGTGATAACCTCTTTCTGTGCATAAAAAGAAATGTCAGTTTCATTACATTGCTACATTGAACATTAATCTGTTTTTAATAAAAATGAATGAGTATTGCTCACTATTATTGTAATGTCTGGGAATACTACCAGTGCTCTTTGAAACCTTGTTAAAAAGGTGCCTGTATCCACTGCTTCTCTTATGTATGGAGCCATCTGTGCAGCAGAAGTATAGATTGCAAAACATTTTCCTTAGCCCACTGAACTTCTGTCAGTCTCAATTTCAGTCTTTGTGCTTACCTTTCACCTTTGGGTCCTCCCTTTAGAGCGAATGTTGTTTTGGAGCCTTGACCTGCTAGAGCTTTCTGGTGAGGGAATTTGTTCACTGGAGCCATTCTTTAGGTGTGACCTGGTTCACGGTCATGGCTGGTCCTCTACTTTGAAGAATTCCAAGGTGTCCAGACAGATTCCATTTTTTCACCCTGAAACTAATTATGTTTCCTCTTTATGCAAGAGATAGCCAAGCTATTATTTCTGAACTGAAGAAAAAAAAGAGACGCTTTGTTTTACTTCCTTGTGTGTACAAATGTCTCTTTTGTTATACTCTTATTTCCTCTACTTGACTAGTTAGCAAACAACTCCTTTGCTCTGTGAAGGTTAAAACTCTCTCCTGTCACTTTGATTCATTAGCACACTTTAGTGTGAAGCATCTTTTATGCTAGACCTTGTTTTCTGTATCAGTCAGTGCACTAACAAACGTACTAGAGCTTGAGACTAGGCATGACAGTTATTATCCCCTTTGGGGTGATAATGAGTTTGGCATGGCAAGGGTTGAGGGATCAGTCTCCTAAGCATGCTGCAGCAATTATTCTTTCTTATTCAGTTGAAGAGACTCTTAAAGATGCTTAATTTTCACAGGTATAGTTCTCTTGGTCATTCAGCAAACTAAGTACTATGTTCTACACATACATTTTTATACATCTGCAAATGAGTATTCAACATCTGGAAAACAGTTGCTTTAAAAAATTGTCACCCAAGGTTTGGTTGAAAGATAACCTAATTAAACTAGCAGGATACATGTATGATCTCCTCTCTTTTGGCTTTGCCCTTTCAAATCCTTAACCAAAAAAGCCCAAGTAAAACTTAAGGATTTTCACAAGTGTATCCAGGAGAAGCAGAACTGATGTTTTTTTGTATCTTTCTCTCCCTCCTAGATTCTTTGTTGTCTAATGAGGAATGAAATCTAATCAAAATTCTCCTGCAATATCAGAGAATTTTCCTCCTATATTGGATTTTCTGTTATGACTTTCAGTGCAATTGAAGAGAGCTGGTTTTGTTTTGTTTTGGTTTTTTAAGGATGCTTGCAAGGATTTTTGTTCTTTGTTGAATTTAATACAAATTTGATGTCTAATATTTTTGAGAAACTCTAGCCTTTTATTTAAAAAAATTATTGGAATTATCCAATGAATTCAAAAGTCATGGGGAGAACAAGGAAAGCAGACAACATGCAAATCTGATACACTTAGCAAGCGAAAATCCCACTAACCAACAAAAAAAGCTCCAAACCTCTCCAGAAAAAAACACACGTAAATGATATTCCCCCAATCCATAACATCCAGTAGTATAAAATCTGGAATGCTGTAATCATCTGTATTTCTATAGCATTTTTTTAGAAGGAACTGTAATAAGAAAATGTCAACATATGTCACGTGCTGTTCCTTTTCTTTAATTGTATATATTACTTTTGACTGGCCATAGATGCAGATATTTTTTAATATTAAAATAGCTGGCAATCAGACTAGTTGGGCAATTACTTGCATAGTTGCCTAATGGAAAATAGGGGACAGATGTAGGCTGCCCAATTCAGTTGTCTTTCACTTGTAATAGAGTGTGGTCACTCTGAAGGAATGAATTTTAGAGAATGTGTTGCCATAGGAGCAACTACTGTGATGGAAAATAGTGAGAAAAATACAGCTGTTAATGAAAAAATGGATGGTGACTGACAGACTTTATGCTTTATGCATAATTGACCAAAAAAGGCTCAGGATAAAAATGATAAAGGTACTCACAGCCAAAGTAGAATTGATTACTACCAGTCCCCTTATTGCAGCCTCCTTGTCCTGAGATTCTGATGACACAGAACTTGGACCTAAGTTTTGATTTGTAAGATAAAAAAATATTTTCCACATTTCCTTGCTGCTTATTTTTAGCAACCCACTCTGCTCAAGTGGTAGATTTTGTAAAAGGGATTGTTAGTGATTTAGTTTTTGAGTTTTTATGTTACTATTTTGGTCTCATAGCAGAAGCGGCTTTGTTGATGTCTGAATTTCAGCTATGGAAAGTCATTAGGCTAGACTTTAAACAGCATTTAAAATGTGCTGAAAATTAGAAGTCGTAGCCTTTGTGTGTTTCAGAAATGGGTAAGTGACTTGAGGTGGGGTTCTTGGCACACTGTATGACTTTTGTGTGTGCACACTAAGGTATGGTGTGACATGCACAGCCATTTTTAAACCAGTTTTTTTATTTGACTGAGTTGCTTGATCATCTGTGCATGGATTAAAATTACATCATTTCTGTGTAACTGGAAACATCTTTGCTGCAACTTAATAAGCAAACAGAAGCTTTTTGGGGAGGACTAAGTCTAAAAAGCTTACATTATTGGAGATACTAATAACTTTAGAGGGTATGTATATGACAAAGGTAGGTTTTGCTTGTGAGAGCATTGTTGAGTCAGTGAAAAAGCAAAATCATAAAACACTTGAGTGCCTGGGAATTCCTTTTTATAAATTTTGGTTTTTATGTGGAAAGTTTTTAGTAGCATCTGCTTTCAAAACTAAGTTAATAGAAGAGCAACATGAAGGTATTATACCGCACCCTGTGCGTATACTTGTATTGCACTATTGCTATCTCATAGTTTTCAGAAAACATATGGTGTACTACCATGCAGTGTCTCTCAGAATGTGAGCACAACCTCAGGTCAGTTTTCACTAGGCCCTGATACTCCCTAAGTGACCATTCTAGATAGAAAAGATTGTATTGGTATGGGTGTGTTCCCTCCTAGATGTCCTTTTGGAGTGCTGTCAAGTTTTAAGCTACTTTTTATGCTATTGGATGGCCAAGTGGGCATTTTGGTGAGTCTGCATAATTTTTAGGGTTTTTCTTTTTTTTTTTGTTGGTGGTTGTTTTTGGGTTTTTTTGTTTGTTTCGGTTTTTGTTTTGCTTAGTGTTTGGTTTGGTTTTTTTTCCTTTTCTCTACTATTTTAAGGGTGTAAATGTATTCAGACCAAAGGCTATAGGACCTTATGGGCTTGTGTGTATTTTTTGATGATTGAATGGCATATCTGTAAAGTTCCACAAACCAATTGTAAAACTTTCTTCCAACAGTAATTCCAAGACTTAGCACATTGAGCAGTCAGATTCCATAAAAGACAGCCTGTATCCATGTAGAACATATCTCCTTTTGGAGTAAGAGAGTCTCTTACATGCTTGGTTTATGAGGAGTGCAGGTAGCCAAGAAAGGTAAACTTTCCTGTCTCAGAATTCTCTGTTGCGGTAGTACTGGGGGAGCATACATGATCTCTCCCTGTAGTACATTATGAGAGATTTATGCCTAAATAACTGTTGTAAATGTCACCGGTAAAGCTTTTTCTGTATTTTAGCTAAAATTGACAATTGTTGGACATCAATAGTACTAACCCAGAACTTATCCATCTCTCATTTCCTTTGCTTGCACGTATTCTTCTGTATTAGTTTTTCCCTTTTCTTTTGTATCTTCTCCTTTTTGTTCATTGTAAGGAAAAAATTGACTCTTCATCATCTAAGCACTCAGCAGCCAGAAATCAGAAGAAGACTTCTTACTTTGTGCCTTACAGTTTTCTTTTCCAGCATAACACTTAAAATCAGAATCTGTCATGTATTTGGCTGGAGCTCCTTCACTCAATGGTTTAGCACTTCATTCCTGACCCAGCAAAGTATGCAAGTATATATTTAACTTCCAGCATGGGATCCATTCCCTTGCTTGTTTTTACTACGGTGTTCATCTTTTCAAAGTTAATCACATGTTTTAAAATATATTTAGTCCAGAAAGTGCTTAGCCAAAGGAAGAAAAGTCTGTCTGAGACTTTGAATCTAGTGTGCACTGAAAGCAGAGCAGTAGGCCTGCTATCTGGAGTCTTTAATCCCCATAGGTATTATGTCTAACTTCTACACAATGTGGCCATCCAAGCTCCAGCCACACTCTTCTCATATTAAAGATCAGCAAAAATTCAATTTAATAACTTGTTATAAATAAAACCAAACCAGAAGGGAATTTCTCAGAGAACGAGGAGTGTAAATTGTCGTATTGAACAGCATTTTGGCATTTAATAATACTGAAAAAATAATCAGGTGTGTGAGATAATAGTATAAAGCAAACAGGGTCCATGGATCTGCATACAGAGATTATGATGCATAGGCAAGAAGGAAATTATTAAACTTTAGTTTTTCTTTCAGCTTGGGTGTACATACTTTGAAAAAGAAATACAGCTAGTTATAGTCAAGAAAATGAGTTGTTCTTTTGCTGTGAGAAAAAGTATTTATAAAGACATGTTTTTGGATAGACTTTTTATGTAACAAGAAAACTAATGTGATCTAGTTGCTGGAATAAAAATCAGGATAAAAGCAGACAAGAAATAGTTGTGGTTGGTCTTGGGGTTGTTTTTTTGTTTGTTTGTTTTATTTTGTTTTGTTTATAACTGCAAATAATTACTTAAATTACCTTATTATAAAGTGTCTCTATAGGGAACATGGTATAAAATATCATCAAATCTTAAGAAAACAAAGTAAAATACCCGAAGTTGGGGCATATTTCTGAAAGCTATGCTGTAGCTCTAACAGAAGGTACAGACTTGATGGAGGAAATGAAATTATTTTTGGGAAAACATGCATGGTCAGTCCTGTGTAGGAGGACAGAGCAGGTACCAGAAAGGACCATTATGATCCTTTAAATCCCTGAGGTATGTTATTATCTAAGTGAGGAAAATGAGATTTTTCTAAACATCATATTTATCTTCATGAGAGACAAATGCTTTCTTCTAAAGTTACCTGATCTAGTTATTACAGTTTATAGCGACTCACATATGTACAAAATGTGTGGTTTGTAGTTTGGAGTTGAAATAGTACTTCATCAAGAGTCAGCTTCTTGTCCTTGTCTCAGCAATGGTCTACTCATCTGAAAGCAGTTATTTCTATTGAAGGCATCAAGCTGCACTTAACGAATTTCTTTAAAACATTTTGTTTGCCTCAAATGGAAAAGTAGGAGCAGGGCATTGATGATATTAGTATCAAACATAGAGAGACAGGTGGAGTCTTAGGTTAGATGAGTAAGTTCTAGGGGATAAAATTAACGTTACATTACAAGGCTTCCTGCATAACATAGCCTTGTTGACCATGTTGAAATGTACTTCAGCTTATATGTGCAATGCAAACAAGTGATTTTATGTTCTGTAACAAGTTTCTGTGTTAGCAACTGAAAATCTTAAAAACCCCCAAACAAACAAAATACAAAACCAACAACAAGCAGTTTAACAACCAGTATTTTGAAAAACTAACCAGTGGAGCATGTGATGGATTTATCTGGTGTATCTTTGAGTACTGCTGTGGAAATGTGCATCTTGTAAAACAGCGTTGCTCACGTATGGCCAGTTTTAACTTTATGAATCCCAATGTAACTAATTACAAAGGAAACGTTGTTAGTAACAATAGGAGAACTCACAGAATAATTGGGTTGTAATTCAGACTGTCGGCTCCACTGCCATTCATAAACTCAGAGTTTATGAAGGCCTCAGAAATCTCAGATTGAATTATAGCTTTATTCTGTCTATAACCTGGAATAATGTATATCTTAGCATTTCATTTGTGAGACTGAAGTTGTTTTATAATCCTGAAAAGATTACTTAAATGTATACTTACCATAAAATTTTGATACTTACATTTGGAGAAAAAACTACTGCAGTGCAATTCACATTTTTTTAATTTAAACTTCACATCAGTTACATTAGGGCTTTCACTGTGGATGTTTATATACGTAAACTGCTTGCTTTGCTTTATATTGTGTTGTTTGTATGTGAAAGATTTTCTTATATATCTGTATTTCAGGTAAAATGTCTGTCTAGAGTGTTTACATTTTGGTTAATACTTAGTTTGTTTTACTATTGAAATACAATTTTACTAGTTGCCAGAAAATTATGCTTCAACCTTAGTTATACCATTTTCTTTAAACAATAGTCAGTTATGGAACAGAACTCAAAATATTTGTAAATATATCCTGTATTTACAATTCTTTATTTTAGCACTTTATTCTTTCAAGGCATTTCTTAAATATTCTCTGTCCTCAGGTTACTGAGTCAAACCATGAAGGACCATTTGGTAAGAGTGGCTAATGAAGCAGAATTTATCTTGAGCAGACAGAGAGCAGAGGATATTAACCGTCATGCTGAATTTGAGGTAAGAAATTAAGTAGTAAAAACAACCAAAACACCAAAAGATAACAAGCCCACTGTGTTTGAGGATTCTGGTGTATGATACGGGCTTTTCAGGTGCAGGAGGTGCCATCCTGACAAGTACTTCGCATTCATAGGGTGTTCGACAGTTTGATGGAAAAACAAGCTGTGCAGAGCAGCTCAGAACTTGTCAGAATCTGCAAACCATAGTTTGTAGGGGAAGGAATTTTGTCATGCCAATGCTGCACTTTCCCATGAAACAAATATTCCTATATGTGTTAAAGCCCCTTGGTGTCACAGTCAGGATGTAACTTGGGAAAATAAACCCTTACTGAAGATAAACGGTAACAGCCTGTTAGGTGCAAAATGAAAAATTAACTTTTTTCTTTGTATCATTTGCTGTTTCACTTAATCTGTCTCTAAAACCATTTTCTTTATGTTTTACATGCCTCAGTGTGGTTTTGGTTACGTTTTTGTATTTTCATCCCACTTAAGGGGTTCTAAAGTGAAATAATGGACTTTGTTTTTATAGACTGGTAATAAAAATACATGCTTTTTTTCTGAATCACTTTAGTCTTACCTCTGATTTTGGATTTTGGTTACATCACATATCTCCTTTCCCTGTGCTTTTGTGTTGCTTAAATGAAAATGAAGCTAAATCTTACTAAATTCACTAGTATTCTGCTTAAAGAGTACTAAGTCTTTCTTCTGACATATGATATTCCTTGTGGTTTTGTTTTTAAAATGAAGCATTAAGAGATTGAAGGCACATTTGTGCTTAACGTATTTCTAAATTGTTTTACTCTTAAATCTTTACTTGAAAAAATACTCCCCAAAGATGAAAGCATATTTGTCTTAGACAGTGCTTATGTTCTAAAGGTCATCTGTGTTGGCCCCAGGATTCAAGCTGTGCGTTGTTTAATAACATATCTGCACTTCATCTAGAGCTAGTTACCCCCTCCTGCAAACGGAGATGTTGTAAGATATCTACAGTACCATTTTGCAATGGTGAAATAGCAGGCATGTTTCATTTATTACATCAAGGGTTTGGCGACAGTCCTGTGGAGATGAAAAGTGCATCTTTTTACTTCATTGCCTGATAATCATTGGAGTGGGACATTCTTGACATCTTTTGCTCTGGATTTATGCAGAAGCTCTGTGCATGACATGGCATTATTGATTAGATGAACAGCCCACTTTTATTCTTCAAATGCAAACTGTTCGCAAAGGTGTGGGTGTATGTGGGAAATCTGTGTGAAGTAAAGGGTTCTGTCATGTAAATACGGGCTATGAATGGATACAGTTGTTCACTGACAACTTCACTGTTAGCCTTATTTCAGTCTCAAGACACCTTTTATGATGTCTGGAAGAAATTTATGCTGAGCATCAACTTACATTTTTAATATAGCTCAGTTTTTCTGTGATAACTCTTTAGGATAAAAGTTGGCTGATACTTTTTTAAGTTAATGCTGTTTTGGATCTGTGCTATCTCAGGGGTTTAACTCATCAGGTTGAATTTAAACAGAAACTAGTGTACCAAAATAGCAGCAGTCTGTTTATCAAGTTCAGTTTTATTACTGCATTAGAAAAACTTGTATATAGCATCACTTCTGCAGGTATGCAAATTGATGATATACAACTACTGCATTCTAGCAAATGCTTAAATAACAAACCTGGTGTCTCATGAAGTTAGTGTTACTGATGTCTGTGGTAGGCTTCAGTCAATGTTATGTTTCTTTTGTGCAAGGGGGAACCCTTAGTCACATCCGTTGAATTTGCAGATATTGCATCAATAATCAGAAATTCCCATGTACTATGTTCCATCCATCCATGGTATGATCTTGTTTTCACATACCCTGTCAAGTGTGTGTGTCTTGCTTTAGCACAGTGATGCTTTTTAGCTGTAGTGTTCCTCATAGCCTTTTGAAGTGGTGCTTCAGACAATAGAAGACTTGCCATTCTTCTGTTGTGCCTGGAAATGGTTCTGTCACTTGACTAGCCTGGTGCTATTCCGTTGTTTAATGGGAATTATCTGCCATGTTGGGCTGCTGATATGCTGTGTATTGCAATTGGTAGGTATATTCCCATTGTACCAATGGGTGTTGAGATTTTGATGCCTTAATTTTGGCCCTAACACTCATGTCATGACTCACTGACATGTGACAGGAAGGACTAGGAAATAAGAGAAAAAGGACTCTCAAAACGATTGATACAGCCTTTGATGTGGTTCATTCTCCAGCCTGAGGACCTATAAGAAAGCGGAGCAGCAGATGATGAGAGCTGAGCTAAAGATTGTTTCATCTAGCCTGATTTGTATGGTTAGATCACAGGCTTTGCCACCTGAGATATGAGGATAAAGGGCTGAGTGACTCTGTAAAGTCTGGTAGCAGGAGGAATAACGATTCAGAGATAAGATTTCAGATGAGAAATGGGGTAAGAACTGTCACCCATTTTTCGTTTTCATTGACTTGCATTTCTGGTGTTTCAGGTGACATGTCAAATATTCCATGGTAATATTGGGCCAGCAAAAATCCAACACCCAAATTTCTTTTTAAAGATCTGTAGTATGTTTCCTGCTACCTGGTTTTAATTCTCCCATTTCTAAAAGTCATGAAAAAGTTGAACCTTTCAATATATGTGTCAGATTTTGGACAGGTTTGCAGCATGGCGAAAGAGCAATCTGGTCTTGGAAAGTTTTCCATAGAACCCCTTTTTGTTTCTTTTTTCTTTTTTTTTTTTTTTAAGTAAGGGCAATTTTGAAGTAAAAGGCAAAATATCTTTTCTTGATTTAAAACTGAACTCAGGTATTTGGGGGCACGTAGAGGCAGGAGGAAGCAATGGAATATCTATGCAAACTTCAAAGTGAAGTTCTGTATTATATATTATTGCATAGTATTTGGTTATGGCTAAGGATGGTCACTGTAAGAGGGGGGAAAAAACCTAGAAAGATTGGTAGTACTAGAAAAGCACTGCTGTGCTGGATAACTGCACTTTAGACATTGTAAAAGTTGCATAGGGTCCAGAGGGACCTGTTTGGTTCTTAATTCAGTGCAAGTACAGAGCAGATGTTTTTCTTCCTTGACTGAGAAATGCCCACCTATCAATTCTTTCACAGTCAGGAGGAGGCAGAGAGCAACAGTAATGTGGCACATACTCCCTTTGCCTGCATAACGTCTGGTTGGGTCTCTCCTTGCTGTATCTCCATGTGGTGGTACCTTGTATTGGTTAGAACACTGAGAGGAAAGTATCTATTCCCTTTCCATAAAGTAGGATAATCAAAAAAACAAAGAAAGGGTGTCTAAAGCAGGAGTGGGGTTTTTTGCATATTGTTCCATTTTGTGCTGTAACTTTAGGTATGTGGAAAACTCTGAGTGCCTGCAATTTAAATTAAAAGGATTTGAAAAGAAATCTTTTCTCTCCTCCCTATGTCTTCTTAAGGCAATTCTCTCTATTTCAGAAACTTCAAATACAGTGTGAGCAAAACCAGCACATCCATTTCTGTATCTGGTGGCAAGAAGGGCATCTGTCTTCTTGGCTTGGCTGTTTTTCCCCCTTCGTGTTTGGAGTGTCTGTCTCCTTTTGCATTGCAGAGCCCTCCTTTGCCTCTGCAGTGCTGTACTTTGGAAGCTTCTTCAAACTGGAGGTGCTGAGCTTCCCTTGTGGGAGATGCAACCTCCCACCCTCTTCTAGGCAACTCTACCTTACAACTCAGCAGCCTGCAAAAGACAAATCCACTTTGGTGCTTGGCTACTCTTTTTTTTAATCTCTTTTTTTTAAATATCTTTTTTTTAAATCTCTCTTTTTTATAGGAGCTGATGTAAGTAAAATAACAAATTATGAGCAAACCAGTTATGCTGTTTTTCTTCTAAGAATTGCTTTGGAGATGAAGGAGCAGTTGTGAGATTTTTCTGTGGCTGAGTAAAAAGTTAACCTATTTCTTGCTTTGTTCTGAGCCTTTCTTCACCTATGCTTTCACTGCTACTTCTGTAAGTAATTACATCTATGAATGCAGACGTATAGGGAGGTCACAGTGAGACCCAAGACATATTTACCCATTTTACAATGTGATTAAGCAATATTCCACTCATTTCTCTGGTGAGGTGGCAGTGAAGCAAACATTTTTACAGTGAATGCGGAAATGTGAGCATTCGTAACGTAACTTATAACCCTTATAATCTTAAATTTTGTCCAGAGTCCCTGGGATTGATATATATGGGTCTCTTAGGCATTTTTGAAAACCAAAATATTTGGTAGAGCTGAAAATCCCAGAGAAGAACCTCTTTATGCCTGAATTCCATCAACTAGTTTCATGCTATGACCTAGACTGCTTTCTAGAAATGACCTTGAAAAATGTGGTGATTCGTACCGTGTCTTAGATTGTGTGCAGACTACTGTGGAGTTGGGCCAATGAGAATAATTGGATTTGGTGTGAGGAGGGGGAGGGAATTTTCTGCTCTAATTGACTTTATTTTATAATTTATTACAGGAGTGCCCATTTCCTTGGATATGCCTCCTGTCTTATATAAATCTCCTCATATATTTATGTGTGAATATACATATTTATAGAATTCTAAATAAGTAAACCTGCAAGTGTTTTAGACCTGCATTGTTTGAGCATTAGTGTTTCATCTTTGTAGTGAAGGTTTTGTTTGCTTTCTCATGGCACTATTGGATTTTGACCAAAATCTAATAGCATATCTCAATGCTTGTGTGAAGTATTTTTGATTGGTATCGTTCCAGCAGCGTGGGGTTTTATTTGCCTGGAATATTTACATGAAGGAATAGGAAAATGGAGGGGAAAGTGCTGTGCAGAACCATTCATAATGTTGCACTTTATAAGTGTGTGTAGAGGAGCAATGAACACTGCAATGCAATTTTCAGAAAGGGTTCTAAAATGGATGGAGCAGGATTCTTCATTCTGAGTCTGTGAGGAAAACAGACACTGGAGTTGTTTTTTTCAGTGAAATGTAATTGCTGCTCTAATTTACTAACCTGCCTCCTCTGAGTGGCAGTTTTTAAAGGTTGTGTGGTGTGATTCCCTGGAATTTCTGGTCTTATTTTTTCAAACATAGTCATCCGTAGAAATACAAAGTGTTGGCATTGTTGTTATTGGCCATTTCTGTTGATTAACTGAGAATTTCACATGACTTTCCCTTTGCATTTGTTATAAATCATACGAGGCAGCTAACTTCTCTGCCTGATTTCTCTTCAGTAATTAAATCTAGCATTTCCAGCTGCTGTAAAATTTGTTGCCCTTTTCTGCTTAGTTATGGTTTTGCATGCGGAAGACGCGGACTTCCTCACAGTTTTAATTCTTATTCAGTATCAATTTATAGGCTGTGTGTAATAAACTGAATGTTTTACTTCATGGCTCATGTGGAGAAACAAATCTTAATGCAAGTATTGTCTTGACAGAGATAAGATGCAAGGCTAAGCAAGCATTCCAGTAGTGAATTGGATGTAGCTGTTTGCTCTTTGTTGTCTTGGCAGAAAACTGAATTCACTGGTTCCATGGATTGATAATGTTGTGTGTTCTGCACCTTTCCCCCTTTGGTGTACTGAGCATTAAATATTAGAAGATGTTATTTGTGTCAGAAGAAGTAACTAAGCAGTACTGCAAATCAGTTGTGGCAGGAATATCTGTAACTTGGAGTGAATGTTTGAGAGCCCTTGAAAGAATTAGGAAATGGTATTTGGTGTCTTTGCTGTTTCTGTAGGTGATAGTTACATTTACATGTAACAAACAGTTACTGTGCCAAAGAAAGTTGTAATCCTTGACTGAGTCCCTATTCTCCATATAATTTCCAGTTTTTAATAAGAGCTGCTTATGTTATGGATCTCATGCATCAAGTTGTGGGGTTTTTTGTTTGTTTTTTTTTTTTTTTTTTTTCTGTGGCTCTTGCAACATCCTTTTATATGAATTCTTATTCAATATACTTAATGGCAATGACCTTATTTATTAGAACAAAATATTTCGGAATGCTTTCAATGGGCATTCTGTCTAGTAGCCTGGGTTATCATTAATGGGTCTTTATAGAACATGGGAAGATAATGGATAGTGCAAGTTGTAGGTGTCCTGTAATAATGTAACTCAAAGCTATATATAGATTGCAAAAATGTAATGTGGCAACACAAACTACGTTAGATGTACCCTCACGGAAAATAAGGCTTTACACATTTCGTTATGAATGGGCTTAACTTTCTCAAATTTAATTTTTAAATAACCACTGTCCTTTGTATTGGGCAGGTTAGGCAGTGTAGCACCATCTGTTGGTAGAAGGAAGAAAATGTTTTGCTTTGTTTCTAAATGCTGTTTTTTTGATGTATTATAAGCTCTTCATCAAAGTGCTGAGCATGGAGGAAATTTCATGGGTTTTTTTTCCATTGGAAGATTAACCCATTTTGTTCTGCTGCAATATGGTGATGAGTCCCAAACTGGAGAATTAAACTTCTTATATCCCGGAGGTGACAATTTATGGATTTATTGCCTCATGTGAGGTAAAGGATACTGTAATGAGAAGTTAATTTTCTGGTTGAACATCTTAACATTTTCCCTGCACTCTGGAAAATGCTGGGGCAAAGTATTGCCTGACTATGAAAGGGTGAGTGAAAAATTGTAGTTTCTCTTCCACTGTGCTTAATAAGCAATGGGAGGAGAAAGTATGAAAACTAGCACTGCAATGTTGAGACATCTTTTTTTTGTTATATCTCAAATTTAAATCAAAATAGTTTATGGGATTGTGCCTAAGAGCTATCAAATATATAATAATATTGTTTATGAAGTATCTTGAAAAAAAGTCATTTTAGAACTACTCTCTCCCATGAACATTTCTGATGAAACAAGAAGTTAATGTTATCTTCATTACCATTTTTGGATAATATTTGTGACAAATTTTGAGACAAGCTATGTGCAGATTGAAATTTAATAAATATCAGTGTATTATTGGGCTTTTCAAATCATACTGAATGCAGAAATCAAATTCATAACTAGCTATTTCATATAAAAAGATCTGTTATCATCTTTCTGATGCTAACGAAATCTATAATTAACGCTTAGTCTTTAGCAGTATCTCTTTGAGACTTTTCCACATTTTATAATCTATGCTATGTTTCATTTACATACTAAATGTAATTTGAAAACAACTTCAGGAATATCATGAAGGAATGAATCTTTTATACACGTTTTGCAATATTAGCTGTATGGTATGTGTACTTTTTATGGCCTTTTTCACTCCTTTTAAAGTATTTAATGTATCTACTTATTTTTCACTTGCTGTGAATGACACACTTTGCTTTGTTTTAAAAACTTTTTACACTCTCTGCTACATACTCTTACAGCTGATTATTTTCACTAGAGATTGTCAATGAGCTCAATTAATCTACTCTTTGTGGCTCCAGAAGTCTTAGCAGAATATGCCTTGGAATTCTGATTTTAGTGTTTGTAGACCCTGGAAACCTAGGGGAAAAAAAAATCCACTCTGCCAGAAGGAGCCAAAGGCTCGATTCCTCTAACCACTTATGTCTTAACATTTATGTGCTTCCTAAATGACTGAATTGAAACAACATAGGATGAAGAAAATCGGATAATTAGAGAATGTAGAACAGCACTGTATGCTTCTGCTGTAACCTGTCTTCTGCTAACTGGGAACAGACATTCCTCTTTGAACTTATCTTTTTCTGTATCAGTGCATCTTAACTTCTCTGTGTGTGCGTGTATCAATCCGTAATTGTAAGACTGACAAGGTGGCTTGTGTTGTGGGGTTTTTTGTTTGTTTTTTGTTTGTTTTGTTTGTGGTTTTGTTTTTGGTTTTAATTATTTAGTTCACTTGCTAGTTCAGTAGCAATACAAAATCCAGAACTACAATTAGAGCATGCTTACGAGATTCATCAGCATAGATAAGGTAATTTCTAAACAGCACTTTATTAGGATTGATTTCTGTTCTTTTTTCTCTTTAATTTCAAGTTCTAAGTTTCAAACTTGTTATTAACATTGAAAGTGTAGCTCTCAAAGTAAATACAGAGTAAGAAGTGACTAAAATATCATAATCTATACTATGGAGTATCTCTTCCACCTCAATGACTTAAGTTACTTCTAAGAGGTCATGCAGTAGCAAAAGAAGCACAGAAATTTGAATGTCTGGTCTTATATTAATATGTGCAGGATTTACATAGGTAGGTTCTGCTTACTGCAGATAATTCTTTGTGAATACTGACTTGTGATGGGAATTACTCAAATACTCTGATAAACAGCTCTCAGTTAGTAGGATATTATAGAGCCATAGGTCGTTTTGTGGAATAGGAAACAATTTGGCAGTAAACTTTTATAACTTGAACTTTATTTAGAGCATTCAAAATCCAAAATAATTTAAGATGTTAACAAAATTCACTTGGAAATTCTGTGCCTTTTAAAATTAGTTTACATTAATAATGTTCTTCTGTATCACAGATGAATAGTTTTCTGAGACTCAAGAGCATCTGTACTGGGTTAGACCAAAAGTTCATCAAACTCACTATTCTAATGGAGTTGAATAGTACATGCTGAAGGACAAGTATAAGAGCAGTGTGGTTTTATAGGGGTTCTTTCTTGGCTATACCTGGATGGCAGGGATCATGATTTAGACAAAATTTGCAGTTTTTGATATGAATTTCACTTACTGTTTTATCTCCCAGTCACTGTATTAGCATTTGTTCATGTTTGCTGTTTTTACAACCTTGAATTATTCAAAGCTATCAGCAAAATTTGGTGGTCTCGTGTTCCAAGAGCTCTTTTTATCCTTTCATCTGCTATTAGCTCTACAGAGATACTTTAACAGGCTTACTGCTCCTGATTTGTTTGTAAAATAATTTATTACTGCCTTTTATGCTTGTATGTAAGTGTTCCTCAGACTCTTTTGGCCTGCTTCCTTCTGTTTTAAAAACTAACAAGCCTTAGTTGACATATTTTTCTGTTTTTCTTCTTTGAACAGATTTCTTAAAGAATGCTATTTTCTTACAGCCTTCTTTCTCTGTAGCTTAACCATTCCAGCTTTTTCTGGTCTTTACAAAAAGCCTTTTGATGGATGGCATGCATTTCATTTGAACCCCTAATACTGTACAGTTTTTGTGTTGTCTATAAAAACATTTTCCATGTTTTCCTCCATCTTTTTATGCTTGTAATGTGAAAACTAAGATAAGAAATTTCTTGCTTCAGATCAGATATTTGCATCAGAAATATCGTTCTCACCTATTCATGAAAAATAAATCAGTAGTTTACCTTGGTTATTATTCATGTACAGACTTTTATTGGTAGCTTATGCAAGGCAGTGATACTAAAATGCAAAATACTCTTGACTAAAGTAATACAGTGTACATAGAGTGTAAATTTCTATCATTAACAAAGCAAATATACTGTTGTGCTTGATTGGAGATTTTATTTTAAAATCCTCGTCCAAAGATAGCTTGTATTACTTGTGCACCTTTTTAACAACAGTGTTAGAAATTGTTCAGCTTTGAAGAAAAAACACATGTGATAGGTCACATCTCTCCTATGTGCTTTGTTGTAAGTTACTTTAACCTAAGTGAGAAAGACAATGTATTAAAATAATTCTGATATTGGTGCTGACAAGGTCATGAAAGATCTGCGTGGTCTGAATACCCAAAGGTGTTTTTTCTCACTATTCTAGCTGGTAGGTTGGACTTAAAATTCTGCTCATTTTTTTCTAATTTATTTATACTTGTATTCAGCGCGTATTTGTTATTATGTGATTATCTTTTGGCTTCACATGTGTTTTTTCCTTTAGTTTTTCTTATTTTTACTTTTTTGTCATTCATCACGTCTCACTTCATTTCACTACTCTGTTTTATTCTTCTAGGTTTTTTTTCTTCTAAGGCGGCCTGTGCTCTAGGTCATCTTAGTAGTTCTATTCTCTGTTCTTGGATGATTGATTCCTACTGCAACATGGATGAGCAAGAGTAATCACATTATCAAGCCTATTATCTCAAACTGTGGATACTTAAGGAAGATTTTATTCAAAGGGCAAACACAGTAACACTTTCTAAGGCTGCTGATTTTTGCTTGCCAGAAATGATGTCCAGTTACTTTGTATCTCCTCAGGGATTTTTTTTCCCCCTCCCCATTTGCTCAGTAAAACTTTGAATCCACACAGACTTTTGCTTATAGTTAAACTGAGGTAACAGCAAATTGTACTGGCATCTTGGTTTCATTCTTGTGTTGTAAAATGGCTTTTCACTGCTAGTGAGTCATGTTGAAGGGGAGACATGAATCACATCCAGTATTTCTTGGAATGCCTTCTCTTCATTATACTGTTGTAATTAATAGCATAAATCTGGTACTGTTAATAGCTGATACTACACACAACACCATCACTTATGCATTTGCAGTTGGAGCTTACAGCTGGAAGGCTGACTCAAACAATTATAATGAAAGGTTTATTCCAATAGATTCACAAAATCCTGCAGAAAGTCCCTTGCTTCATGGGGAAATACACACAATCCTGGGTTCCTTGTTTACTCAGAGTAGCGTCACTCTCTCGGATGTTGTCTGAGTCATACCAGCTGCTAGTGGTCCTAGCATGTAGTGTACAAATTTGTATTGTATACCACCTAGCATGGTGGTGTACAAATTCAGCAGATCAGTGATATTCTGAATTGATCATATTTTGCAGGTTCAACAAGACTGCCAGTCCCTGTCATTTACGAGCTCTTGGCAAACTTTCACACATGATTGTCTCAGCATGCACTCTCCACCTCTTTGGTCTGCTTTTTCACTGTAGTTCTCTCTCCATCTAATGTTACAAGAACTCACCTAGAAAGAGCTCTTTATACTACATGATTTTATAGAGTTCTCTTTTCCTTCCTGAATTTTCTCTTTGCTTTTTTTCTCCACCTTGAAAAATCCTACTGTTACGTAGTTATTTCTTCTGAGACAGTGATTCCAATTCTGAATCCTTCCAAAATGCTTCTCAGTTCTATCATATTTTCTGATGGAAGACCCCAAACTGCACACAGCATTCCAGATGTGGACACACCAGGAGCTTATAAATACACAATGTTTTATGTGGTGTTCTTTTTAGTGATTTCTAATTCTTTGATTCCTGCATGCTTGTTGATTGTTCTGTACTGAGCTGATGGTTTCATATAACAATGTCATTGATAATGCAATCTCATAATGATAAAAAAGAGTGAAGATAAAGGTGAACTCAGAATTCATAATTTTATATCTAAAATTAGATTATTTCTTACATTTCTTTTACCTACGCTGAAGTTCCCGTTCTATTACCATGATGACTTGGTCTTCCAAGCTTCTTCTCTGGTTCCTCACAGCTCCTTCATGATTATACAACCCTGAATAGCTTAGTACCAGCAGGGAACTTTGTCACTTCATTATACGCTCATTCTTCAGATTTTTTTATTTTGCATATATGTTGAACAGCCTGAAACAATCACAAACTGACAGGAATTGTACTAACTAGTGTTAGTTTGTCCAGAACCTTAGCTTGTTTTTTATCTCCTCTCCTTCCAAAAGTAGCTTTTGTGATTCTTGTCATTTTCCTTTCCTCTGGCTGCTTTCTGTATCACTTTTCTTTTGTGATGTTGGTCTAGATAAGTCATTATGCCTTCCTAAAATGTGATTTTTAAAATCAAAGCAGTTTGCTTATGTAAGTGGAATAATTGCACTTACTGATGTTTTAAGAACTTTGGTGAAAGAGCATACTTTGGTTGTTATTATTTGTACAGTTAATATTTCCATTGAAGGTGGAAATAAAAATGTCAAAACCACTCTGAAAAATACATCAGTTACAGCATGAGGTTGTTTTAGTTACTGTATATGAACAGAAGCCTGAAACTGCTGTTACACACTTTTTTGTTTCTGCTAACACAGAATGATGAATCAAACAGTTTATAATAGCATTAACTTCCAGATAAAATATTTTCAACCAGTCTTTGTAATTCTAGAATTAGTGGAAACACTTATGTCTTTAGATTCTTCCATCAAGGCACAGGAAAGTGAATTATTGAAAAGATAAAAATAAATTTGTTTGCTTTCTGTCAGAGTTCATATCCACAGCCAACCTTGATAGAAGACCAGAATGATTTAGACAAGTTTGCTTTGGAGATTCATAACATATGCTTGCTGGACAGAATTGAGTTATCTCTGCTCTGGAGAGTAAGTTATTGTAGCAGGAGCTGACAGAGATGAAGATAACTGAGGGAAATTCAATTACCTTTTAGTGTTTTCCTTCTAATAGGATTCTTAATGTGAAAAAGATCCTTAGATGATGTGCCTATGTTGCTTTGTGAGATCTGCTTTGATACCTGTATCCAGAATAAAGTGAACTCTTCTTTTCAGGCCTTCATTAAGGATGAAATATGCATCTGATTGCTAAATGAGTGTTAACATTTGATCGAATGTATTGTCGTTTGTAGCCCAGATGTATTTGGCAGTCTTTTGTCAATAGTCTTGAATATTCTCTCAAATACAATTTAATTTTTAAAAGTATTACTTTTATATGAGAAGTCTGTTTGTAACAGGAATTGAAGGAAGGAATCACAAACCTGTAAAATACCCTCTGTATTCTGGGTTTGTTCCTGCATGTTTGTTTTCTCATTTGGCTTTTCCTGGCAAAAGCATTTCAGTTGCAAATACTGCTTGTGACTGACCTGAGTTCAGGCTGCTGGGTTAAAGCTGCATCTCATCATTCAGAGAAGTTCATTGGTAGAGCCTGAAGTATTTGCAGCTAAGTTTTTCAGTATTACCTGCATTAGTCACATAGAAAATTTTTCTCTTTCATTTATTGGAATATTAATGGAGAGGAAGTTGTGCAACATACTGCATCTAGGATATAATGCATCTAGTTTCTCCTTATTTGGTATTTCTAATTCCAAAGAAAGCTTTAGCCTTTCTTTGAGAATGCTCTGTTCTCAGTGAAAATATAGTGACTGTGCTGAAATAAATACCTCCAGGAGTCTGATGGTTGAAAAGAGATTGTAATTCTCTTTAAAGAAGGATCTTACAATTAAATTAATAAAATTATCTTTATTTTGAAGTCTGTCTGGGATTCAGGGAGGGAGATGGTAGAAAACTGAAAAACCATGCCCAGCCAAGGGTGACATTCCTGATCTTCTACAAAGGTAACCTCTTTATTGTGAATAGACCTACAGCTTTTCAGGGAAGGGAACAAGACAGCACTAATCAGAATTCTTAACAGAACTGACAGGTCCTTTCACATTGCCACTTCCATCTCACTGCTTTGCAGTCCAGCCTTTCATCTTAATTTTTCTGTATTAGCTTTTAAATAGGAATCACTGTAATAGGTTTTTTAAAAATCTTTTTTGTTCCTACTTTGTCTGATTCTGCAATTGCAATGTTTACAGAATTAGTTCACCTACCGATCTTTCTCTTTGACTTAAATAGGAGAAAACGGAACCTTTGAGATGGTCATAGATCATGAAGCGGAAGATCTATAAGGCAGTTACGTTGCTCTTCCAGGGATCACTGTTTCAGAGAAGGTCCCAAGTGACTTAGAGACTTCTGGATTTCACTGTTACTCTGAAGTCCTCCCAGAAGTGGCACATTTAATCCTAAAAAAACTCATAACATCCAGAAATATAAAACATGGACTACTGAAAAAAGGAGAGGACAAAAATGAAGTTAAAATAATTTGCTTTTCATAGTTTGATGCTGTAAGAATTTTGACAGGAGGCTTTAAGTTAACGCAGAGAGGTTAAGCTAAACCTGGGATTGTGACTGCTTAACATCTTTCCAAAGTAAGTGGCAATGAAGGAAGGAATGCTTGTTAAGGATATCTGCTATAAAATGCCATATCTTAAGAATCCTTCCCATTTGCTTCTGTGTTTGTCACAAATCTTTGCCATTTTATCATCATCTTAATCAAAATATCCTGCTTTTAAAAGGCTTGGTCCCCAAAGAATAAGCCTCTCAAGTACCTTAGTTTACCGTAAGGTGTTGAGCAAGTTTGGCGTGTAAGTTAGAAACTTATGAGTCAGCTGCACTGAGCTTGATATTTTTCTCTTATAAACTTTTATATAAAATCCTATGTATTTTTTTTCCTCACAGATTCTCTGGTAGTAATTTGAAATTCTTTTGAGAAAAGAAAAAGGCCTTAATACTTTTCCTTAATAATAAGTTAAAATGTTTCTGCAGATACAAATGAAGGTGCTGTGATTTAATAGCAGAAACTAAAGGATTTTTTTCTTCTGTGTATGGGAAGCAACTACATTGCCAGCAAACACATTTGTCCTGTTTAGCAGTGTTGCTCAAGGGTACGTGGTAGTCGAGGTGATCATTCTCCATTTTGAGAGGCGGAAAACGTCTTGAACTGTCAGAAATCAAGGCCCCTAAATTAACATTTGTCGCAAGCATGATAGAAACTGATGAAGGACGGATGGGTTACCTTTGGTTGTGAGTTCATGTTCGTGTCAGAATGTTTCATAGCTGAGGTTTCACAAAAGATTTGCCAAATACAGAACTGTAGAATGGTTTGGGTTTGAAGGGACCTTAAAGATCATCTAGTTTCAACCCTGTTGCAACAAGCAGGGACAACTCCGATAGACCAGGTTACTCAGATATGGCACAGAACAGTTTTAATGCTGCTCCTGGAGCTAGCACAGATTGATAGGTGTTTGGTTCCTACATCTGCCTTAGTTATTATTATATATCCCTGTGTATAAACTAATTTTACTATGTGCTGATGGTACTTTTCCATTTCTTCTTAATGCCTACTACTAGACTACTTTACAGGATAGAATACTTTTAAAACATACCCTTGATTCTGTTATCAGAGTACAAAACAAAGTTATATGAAGGCAAACTATGATCTATTTAATTGTTTATTTATTAAGCACCTTATTTATCAAGCACCTTAAGTGACGTGTTAAGGAGCCGAGTCAGGTCTGAAACCAACTTGGTATGCAATGTACGGAAGCTTATTAGAGACATGCTTGTCATTAGCATGCAATTGGTTATGGCAAGAGAGGAAGCTATAATGTCTAAATGTCTTGTTATCTCACATGCAAGTTATTTCTCTGTTCTTTGTTTATGAGCTAGTATATTTTGATACATTCTGAATTTCCTGGATTAAAATCAGAATTGTGTTCTTAAACACTAAACAGGGAAAGCTGAAAAGGACTTGAGGGGAACTATGTTGAAAATAGACAGAAACACAGACCCCAGGCTGCAGGGGTATCTCAAGGGTCTAATCTTTCTGTGTTTTTTTGAAATCTGGAACTTTACATAATCTTGGAAACTGTTTCTGTGGAGGTTCTGGCTGGAAATAAATTTGCTCTGCATGTGTTTGGCAAATTTATAAGGAAATTTAGTGAGTGTGATGTAGCAGGAATATCAAACAATACCTAACAAAATCAGTAGAGGTATGTTGATTGTTCTTGCATTGTATTCTACATATAAAAACTCACATTCATATTATACAATAATAAAAATGGGTCCTACATAGGAATACACACTCCTGTAAGGTAGGTGTTGAGACAATAAACATAAGTCATGTATTAAATAGTAATAGAACTAAGTATTTATAGTTGTGTCTTTGGTAGCTATAGACTTTCAACTTGTCCAAATGAGGCGGAAGCCACATTTTATAGGTTAAAGTGGTACAAGGTATTTTGTAATAAGGTTCCAAATTCTTTCAGCTTATCAGCTGAACATCTGAGTAATTCTGGCTACATTTTTTCATTCTTTGTGCTCTCCAAGGTTTATCTTTTCCTTGTTTTGGAAAAAAGTTTGGAAAAATGTTTCCAAATTAAAACATTTATTTCCTTGAGAATTCCTGATTTTTCCATGTTTTGAGGTATTATTGTTTCCCCACTGTCAGAAATGTACTTTTTGCCCCTGTTATGAAAAATCATTCAGAATTCATCTGACACAGAACTTGTGAAAATTCGTTGTTTATGTTGTACCTTTAAGGGCTTAATTAGTAAGTTGCTTTGTTTAAAAATAGTGTGTTACCTGCTCTTAGAGACTCCATTCAAGGTTTAGCTGTGCCATTTGAATTGTGTGTGACTTTTAGTCTGCTCAGGCATCGCTCCTGTGCCAAGTCTTAGTGCTGTAAGTTGTAAAAGAGCTGTGCTGGCAGTAGGGTGTCTGGAAATCTTAATCCTAAGAAAGCAATTATTTGGCTGCTGGGGCTAAAACTGCTGGACTGCTTTCCAGCTACTTTACAGGTAACTGAGGTCCTTACTGTGCCTCAGTGGAACAAGACAGCTGAAGAGATGGTGATTAGAGTTGAGGAAATGAGGAAATCTCAGAGCTTTGGTTTGTTGGGGTTTGCTGGAGGTGTGCCATCTGGCCCCTGGTCATAAGAAGATTTTCACAAGATCTTGAAGAATGTCTTGAAAACCACAGCAAGACTTATTTGGGAAATGTTTCCTGAGCTGATAGCCTTGCCATTGCTGTGGATGATAATAATTTCCCTTACTTCCACTTAGTGTTGATATGGTACAGAGGGGAGGAAGTGTCCTGATGGTATTGTTAAAGTAAGGTAAATGACAGCAACAACAAAAGGCAAAGTTTGGGTGGGTAATAGGAGAAAGAGCCTGAAGATAGAAGAGAAGAACAGAAAGAAAAGTTGGGGAAGACTGAAAATAGATTTGGGACAGTTGCCTAAGCCTCTCGTCCACCTTTGGAGTCTGGAGCTAAACACTAGAAACACTACTGTTTCTCTTTTGGCAGTAACAAGTTGCTCACACGTGATTAACTACTGGTCGCAGACAAGGCAACAATTAAATACTGTTTTGCTTTGGTTGAAGTGATATAAGTGTTTGCATTTGGCCCAAATTTGGCTCCTTTGAGACTTGTATATGTGTTTTGATCTGATTAAAAGCTATTTCCCTTCTCCTTTTTTTTAAATTTGTGTAGAAATTATATGACAAAATTGCAAAAACCAAATGTCAAAGAGTTTTGCAAAATCAGAGCAGTGCAGCCTTAATTTGGCCTTCTCTGAGAATGAGTAGTAAATCCCTAGATTATGTAAGCATATGTCTCATTTGCTGGGCAGAGTGGAAGTTCCTTATAAAGTGAGTGAGTTTGTCAGTTCCGGACATTGTTCATGGATCCAGTTCATTTGTTGCAATGGACTAGAAGTTATTTAGTGAATGCAGTGCTAATCTTGGCAGTGGTGTTGAAGCAGTTGAATGTCACAAGGTTGATGCAGTATGGTTAGGAAATGGCTTAAAATATCATCACTGGCTCCTTCTTTCCTTAAGAAAAGATCATCACTGGCTCCTTTGCTTAATATCTAGGAGCATAGACCTACCTATGTAGAAGTGCTGAGCTTTCCTGTTTCTAGAGCATAGGGGAGTTGTATTTTGATTTCTAGCTTGAAAAATGACATGTACTTGGAAGATGTGGTCTCAAGGGATCTCAGATTTAATGTCCAACTGTAGTGTTTTTAAAATATTAGCCTGTTTTAAACAGGCTAATAGTATGAAAGGACTGCAGACATAAACTAGATTTGCAAAAATGAAGGAGAAGAGTGTCTATCCTAGCACATACTTTGAATGGAAAGCATTTGGGTGTATGTACGGTAAGGCCTAGCTCCTTGGGTTTGAAAAGAATGTTTGTCTCTGCATACTGTTTGTGCTGGTGGTTAGCAGTGATGCTTAGAGAGTTGAATTATTGGAATAATGTAGGTAGATAGCAAATACCAGTTTCTAGCAAGGAGTGAGAGCTCTTGTTTATATATATCTTCGTCTTTGATTGTGATCCAAGGGTGCTACCTTAACACAAATAATAACTATTATATAAGTATCAAAGAAAAAGGTAAAAGAAAAAAATAGTCTGTGGTACTAATGGATGCTGCAGAAAAATACTGATGTTATTTGTCTCTGCTCTTTAGTCTTGATTTATCCTGTCATTTGGTTTTATATCCAGCTGAACTCTTGTTAGTTTGTCTTATTTAACTATGGTACTAAATTGGGTTCATTTGAAAGATGCAATCTCAGTAAAAGTGCAGTTGCACTATTTTGTTGGGTTTACTAAAGCTTGATACTGTGAGACTTAAAGGTAAAAAAAAAAAGCTGTTGACTCAGCACAGATTAAAACCAGATGTCTCCTGAGATCCTTGCATTTCTCTCTAATCACTAACCCAAATTGATTGTGGTAGGGTTGGTTTGGTTTTTTTTCTGGTCATGGCCATAGTTTCACCAGTCTGTGTTTGGCATGATCTAAGTCAACTGCAGGTTTCCAACACCCCACTCCACCTCACACCTCCCCTTGTGATTTTAAACGCATAGGGTTTTTTTCCCCAGGAATGTCTGGCTAGAAAATCAATGCCCTTCTCTCCCCCTTCGTATTGCAAACAGTGGCTTTAGATGCAGATTCTTTTTAATCTTCAAATCAGATAAAAGGATGGAAAAGAGAATAAATGAGATTTGGAAAACTATGGGTTGCAGAGATGAGAAGCCATTGCATTGTGTTCAGTCCATTAAAACAAGAAGAAATAGAAGAGATACTTTGATAAGTGTTCTGCTGGTGTTAACCTTGATGGCTATTATCGGGGGGATGATGCTATATCTATTTCATTGGCTTAAGCTTTTTTCATGCTGAGAGAAATCAATACTTCGAGTCGTTGGATGACAGAGGCATCACTTCAGAATTGACGGTGGCTGTCAGATGTTGTCATTGGTTGACTTTTGTTCGCTGTTGAGGTTTTAAGCTTTCATTTTTCTAAGTCTTATTCAGGAGTCTTTGTAAGATTTCCCTGGGTAGCATTTTTAGTCCAGACTTTAAACCTCAGGTCAGAGGTCAAGTGCAAAGATCTGTGAAAGCAGAGGATTGAAGAGCTCCTTCATTTACTAAAATATCCTTATTTGTAGGGAATTTGCATTAGTGGCAAGACTACACGTTATCTTATGGATGACTTTTCCTCTTAAATGACACCCTCTGAGACAAGTTGTTCACAAAGCAAGTAGCTTTTAGTCAGGTTAGACAAAGGAGCTGGCGTATGTAAAAGCACTTGGTGATCTCAGAGCTGAAGAATGGAAATAAAAAGGTGCAGTACTGCTGTTAAAACTGTACCCTATTAAAATTTTTTGTACTTGGTAAAAAACATTTCACTGTAATTTTGGGACTGCAGAGGTGTGTCAAGGAAATCTTTAACATGTTTCAGTGATCAAAGATAAAATAATTCTGAAAACACTAGTTTAATCCTCCTCTTCCCTGGTATATAGTCAGGCAGAATAGACTAATTTACCATGTCAGAATTTTGCAGTAATACTTCTGGAATATTTCCTGCATACAGGAATAACTTCAATAACCTTTTGGATGGCCTTGTGGTCCTTTAGAATTACTGTTCCTTAAAAATGCTTCTTCAGGTAACCTGCATGTTCAAATAACCCACAGTCTTGTCCAAGCAGGTAATGGAAGAGAAAAAAAACCTCATTCCATTCTGTTTTAATGGCAAAGAGAAGGTTTCTGTTCCATCATGAATGAAGGGCTAGAGAAAAAGGGTCTTTCCACTGCTCTGTGTTGTGTCAAAGGATTCTGCTTAATACACTTCCCCTTTGAAAAACTTTCAACAGCCACTAAATGGAAGACTTTTCATAGATAACCTGTGGAGTATATATATGAAAATACCTTTTTCTTCTTTCAGTGTTTTTTGTTTCATCATGAGTGTGACTGCAGTACTATTGTGATTATACTTTCATTATACACTTGCCCAAACAGATAAAATAAATTAGGTAGGCTAAAGCACTAGTGGAAGTGTTTTGTGGAGGTGAAAATTAGTTTGCATTCAACAGTATATCTAATTGTAAAGCTGTATTCAAGCATGAGAGTGTGCATTATTGTAAGTGTAAGAAATCAGACAATAATGAAGAATTAAAACTGTAAAAGTATATTTGTGAGTTTGTGCACAAACAGAAAATTAAGCTGAATTTTTATTTTCACATAAATGGAATTTGTGAGCTATTAACATGTACCACTCTATATCCTGGTATTGCATCTCTCAAAGTAGTGGATTAGGTGAACCTGAAGGCATCTGGAAAATGACAAAACACAGTGGAAAAACAGAGACTTTTTAGTCCTTTCAAAAAATGTTAGTGGCTACTTTGAGATGTCTCTCCACTTCTTTTAGAGGAGCCAGTTGTCTCTAACTCCTGTATTACAGATTATTTGAGAGAGGGAGGGGGAGAAATACCTTTTTTTTTTCTGAGTATTTGGCATATGTTGTGGGTAGGAGCCACTGAGCAATTAACAAGTCACCTGTATGATCAAAGGGATTATTCTTGCAAAACTTTCCTAGTTTTAGTTATTATACATGCACATGGCAGATGTTTGGCAGAACTGTGGATTCCTTCTGTTCTTATTTGTAAAATAGGTATTGTAAATAGTGTGATATGGTTTAAGTGTCCCTCCTGGAGTGATGTTCTAATTTTATGGGATTGCTGCATGTGGAAGTCTCTCAGTTTTGGTGAGGAACTGCAAATTTCTGTTTATATTAAATGCAGAATTTGCGGAAAAAGTGAAGCCTGTGCATTTCTGTTTTGTGACAGGCTGATTCTTTTTTTCGTGGAAGTTGTCATGACAAATACCATTTTTTCCTTCATTTGAATGTCACAGCTATACTTTGAAGATCTTTGCTGCTATTTAATGAAGGAGGCATTCAAAATTACATCATAAAGAGACTTTTTTTAAAGAGGTACAAGTTCATTATATCTTTTACAAAACATTCTAGTTTGATTTCCATTTTATCATGTTTTAAGGTCAAATGTGACTTTAATGTTCCATAAAGAGACAGAGATTGATAATGGGGAAAGAATAACCCTCTAATGTGATTTATATCTATGGATTTTATGTCAGATATGAAAAGTTGCTGTTCAAATTGTAAAGGAGGATCCATTAACGAGCACTTTAAAACATTTTACTACTTAGCTTACCTTATACACTTGTTTTTAGAATTCTGCCCTTTCAGGCAACTTAAAAATAACAGCTTATGAAACATTTACAAAGTGCTGAAAACAACTCAGAATCATTGTGGGTGCAAAATAGATTAATGTGTCGGAAAAGACAGCTGTAGTTATAAAAAGCTAGAAAAATCTTTGTTTAGTGTTGGTTATGGTTTAGACATCTTGCGTTTTTGTGAAAAGGGGTGGTAGAGTGCTTCATGTAGGAGTACAAAAGCCAATTTTTGATGTCTTGTTCACTTGGAAAGTCAGCTGCTTATTCTTCACTCCTCTGGATGTCTGTTCATCAGGTGAGTATTGCTGTAAGGTGTGGGAAAAATTATGAGGAAATGTGTACCTATATTAAAATTGTTAAAATAGATTTTTATTAATGTTAGTACACTTTTATTATGTGATATCTATTAAAATCTGCACAACCCCAGATTTTATTATACTTGTGGTTTATTCCATATTCTTCCTATCTTTCTTTCACTTTATATGATATATATACTTGTATATACACATATACGCATAACATTCACAACCTGCCTATTTTTTAGTTGCTGCAGTTTTCTAATGCATTATGATATCGTGCTGTTTTCTAAGCTCTAAGAAATAATCGTGCTAGTGTCTGCCTCAGCTGTGCTTCACAAAGAGAGCAATTTTTTTTTGCTGTTAGGCAGACATTTGTGTCCATTCTACTAACTAGATCATAGAATAATCCAATCATCGACAAAGGCTGAAATGCTTTGTCTGGCATATGCGATCTGTGGGATTGCCAAATGAAAACTGAAATTAGAAACAGAGTTCTGAAGTGGGGAAAAGCCTTTATTGTTTATACCAATATTTGAAGTTGTTGTGGGTCTCTGTGTGAAGTGGTTTGATAAGACAGTGCTATAAATTTGGTTTCTGATTTTTGAGTTCTGTGTTCACAGACAAATTTTCAGGTCAACAATACCACAAATTATTAGAAAATATTGTAGCAAAGAACCTTTCCTGGTTTTGAGTTCTGTTTGTAGGTATGGCTTCAGTTCTTATTTCCTACTATTTGGTGTTGAGTACCTCGGCAAACAGATGTTTATATGACAGGTGCAGTACAGCTAGGAAAGTGATTAACTTTCCCATGCTGGCCTGCAAGTGTGCTCAACCTCAAGAAGCCTCCTTGTAAAGACCAAGTCAGTATTCATATGCATTTTGTCTTCTGTCTGAGGATATGTAGTTTTCTCCTTAGTTTTTATGCAAACAACAGCAACCAGTTGGTTACCCAAATCTGATGAAGAGTCATGGGAGTGGAGTGGTCAGCTAGCTGACAGTCATTATTATTATTAAACTTTCCTCATTGTTTTTATAATGCTATTCACTTCCTTTGTTATAAAAGTTGTCATATCTATATGTTTTATGATGTGATCAGGGCACTAACCTATTGGTATTTGCTAAATCCGAAGAGTGTATGCTATGTGGTTAAAGAATTCATGACAAACCAAGATCCTCTGCTTGACTCTCTGGTTAGATTGTGAGGCACAGCTGTGCGGTGCCTGAATTCTCAAACTTGTAAAATATGGTTCATTCTTATTTCTCAAGGGTTTTGTATAAGTAATTATTTAACTGCTTCACAGTTCCTTTGGATGGTATAATTAAAATGCAAAGTAATAAAGTCTCTGTTTTCTCCCTAGTCACTGTGTGCCCAGTATTCTGCAGACAAGCGTGAAGAAGAAAAAATGTGTCATCATTTGATAATGGCAGCAAAGTACCGAGACCAAGTGACTGCAACTCAACTAATACAGAAAATTATCAACATTCTTACAGACAAGCATGGAGCCTGGGGAAGCTCTGCACCAAGGTAAAGCACTTTGGGGGTGGGCTATGCTCAGCTTTGCTTAGGTGATGTGAATAAATGTCTTAGGATCAAATTTAACAGTAAGCAAGATTTTTCACTTTTTGAAGGGCCCAAGTAATATACTGAAAAGGTAAAATTAATGTGTCAGTGTTTAGTATGGTGAATGTCAGAGAATAAGTGTTTTGTTAGTTAAAAACATGGTGATTCTCCTGTGACTTTAAATTTTGCTATAACAATGTGATACAGTTTGTTTCTGATATCCAGTTCTACACAATCATTTATTTGAAGAATAATGTTTAGAAGTAAACCTTTTCTCACAACTAACTTTCTTCATGATTCCTCATATGATTCAAGATTGAGCCACAGCTTTGTAACATGTTTTCTTTTCTGCCAACAATCATCTTTTTAAGTTAGAGGGAAATAATGAATTTTGCATTAGTAATTTCAAGGCGAAAACAGTATGTTTCTCCTTTAGGAATTCTCAGTACATGCCTTCATTACAGTGATACTTGTCTAGCTTCTTTGGCACAAGTCACAGCTACGGTTTCACTTGCAAATCTCAAATTCAAGTCCAAGTCCTTGTAATACATCCTTAATTAAGGCTTAAGAATAACTGGAACGTATTTAGGGTAGAACATAGATATTGGGATACTGTTATTTGAATGCAGTGGAATAATATGCATGGGAGAAATACGTGAGTAGGCAACAAAGTGTTTTTCCCAGTAACCTTTATTTGTTGTTCAATTACTGCTTTTTTTCTGGAAAGAAACAAAAAATAATTCCTAAGCACTAATAATTTCTATAATGTACAGTTACATTAAAAAAAAAATCTGTGAATAAAATTAACTGGAAGTGGTAAAAATAATAGTTGTGATTTTATGGTAAAGAATGTTCATTTACTGTAAATACCAGTTTTGGGGTCTAGGTTTTAAGGTTAAAAATGAGAAGTTGAAGTAAGTGTTTAATGCTGTTTTTCTTTTGTTGAGTACATTATGCTTAAATATAAAAATGTATAAGAAAAAAAGTGTAAAAATGACAATCTATTTGAATATTTCTAGTAATTTGTAATTAATTCCATACAATTTTTAAGTAAGACTCGCATTGCATTTGTCTGAAATCAGATTTCTTGAAGTATTTTGTCTTTAATTTTGGTGCGTATGCACCTTGTGGTTTTGTCCATCTCTTTGTGTTTCTGCATTTAAAACTGTCATTACTGTCTTTTAACTAAGAAACAGAGAATCCTACTCATTCTTTAGGTGTGTTTTGCTTGTTGTGATAATATTGATACAGATGTGAGGAAAAAGTATAATAGATAAAATAGTCCATGCTTGAAGAATAACTGTTTTCTGATAATCCTCAAATAAGGTTTATGTACTCAGCTTGTAAATTACAAGGTGCACAAAATATGGACATGATAATTTCTATTTTATGATAATGATCTACAGCAAAATGGGAATATCACATAATGCACTTTGCAGCATGCTTAACATAATTCTAGAAACTAAAATGGCATTAGAGACAAAACAAAATCTCTTTATGGGAAAGGCAGAATGCATTTAGTCATCATAAACACATAAAAAATAAATGTATGCAATGATTGTAATTCCAATGAAATATT